>NC_085845.1:159234580-159535523 GCF_035594765.1 Anolis carolinensis
CTACTCATCCCATGGTGTTGCTGAACCTCCGGCAGAGACTCCATCCACAACTGGAATGGAAGCATCATACAACGCTTCCTTCTAACACGGGACCCTGCCCAATGAAGCCAGCATGGATCCTTGCCACTTAGGTGATGCTTCCCCCAAGTTATGGGGGAAGCATCACAGAGACAGAGTGGTGCATGGGGCAACAGATTTGTCCTATTGCCCCCTGTTTGAAGGCAAAGCTAGGCAAAGCAGGATGGCAAAGCCAGGCAAAGTGGGACAGCGAAGCTAGATGAATGCACAGGATGCACAGGATGGAGAAGCCAGGTGGAGCAAGACACCTTGTCTGGCTCATGCAATAAGGTTGTTTAATAGTTTAAAAATATTTACAACAAAAGAGTAAGGGAACAAAGTTCAAACCATTCCTTAAATACCCTTCTGCACAGTAAGCTAATTCTCAAATCCTGTCTGAAGGAAAGGTTTCAAGAGATCCAACAGAAGCATCATGATGTCTAACATAGTGTACATCTACATGTAGAATTATTGCAGTTTCACGCCAGTTTAACTGCTATAGTTGAATGCTATGGAATCATGAGAGTGGCAGTTTTACTCAGTCTTTAGCTTTTTTTCTGTGAAATAGTGCTGGTGGGTTTACACTGACCAATAAAGTGGGCCGTACTGGCACTCCATGAGCTGCCTATGTGGTGGTGGGGACTGCCCAGCCCTGCTGAACCTGGTGGCAGATGTCTACACAAATTCAGGAGAAAGTCTGAATCCTGGTGCAGTGTTTGGGCTTTCCTCTGTATTTTCTTTTTTAAAAATCTGGGTTAAAGCCACATGAAGCAAGTAATTTGGATGAGCTCATTTTGTAGCTGCTTGTAATCCCACACCAATCTAAATGGTCACTGTAGATGTGCCCTTAGTGTCCTTCAAGCACTGTCAGTTGAATAAGTAACCATTATCAAACGCTATAAGTCAAATATTTCAATTTCAAGAATATATGCATGGAATTACATATATAGAGAGTTCCAGGCTAATATCTGTAGCTGTCTAATGACAAGTAGAAACTCAAAATCTGAAGATCATTTATTTCCACAAAATAGGGGAAAATACATCTATTGAATTCAAGTCATACACCTGTTCCAGGCTGGGAATGTTGCCAGAAAAGAGGTGGTAGCACATATGTCCATAAAATTGCTGGAGTGGATCTGTCTTAGCTATGGTAGATTGAATTCTCCATGCATTTGAGACATTCTGAGTTGGAGACATTGGATTGTATCCAAATCTGAATGGATGTTCTTTTCTAGAGAGAGGAGGGGACTGTGATAAATGTAAAGTTCCCTTTTACTGCAGCTTGAATATACACTTTCTGTAGAAAATGGAGAAAGCAGCAGTAGGACCAATGTAGTGATGCATGAAAAGGGAACTCTTGCTATAGCATTGTCACCCATAGCTTGTTCAAATCTGTGTCCATGTGTGTACAAGTGGAGAGAAAATTCTAGCAGATATCTGTAAAATTGTTTATTATGTTCCATACATGAGCTGACATTTGAAAATAATTGAAATTTTAATAATAAATATAAAATTAAGCTTGTATAGCTTCAGGCTTTTTTAGTCTATACTATAAACAAATCTTGAATAGTCTCCCGAGAAAAAGGCCCTCTAATGGGATGTTCTTCTTGCTCAAGGGCCTTTTACACACCTAAGTACAGGAAGCACATAAAAGAGTAACAGTTGTAAAATATAAATTATGTACAAGCACATCTTATAGATATGGGCTTCAAGCCAATGAATATTAAAATGTTCAAAGGCTTTTAAAAATATACTAGCAAATCAAACTTTTGCTAAATTTAGAAACTCAAGATTGCATGTAATGTATGTCAAAAAGCAGGGATTAAAGACTGATAACATTTTCTGGAACCTTCAAAATAATGATAACAATACAGGTTATTTGGTTTACTTGAAGAGATGCTTACTAGTGCAACATTGGCTGGAATGAAATTAGAAGATGTGGTTTGCTTTAATTACAGTTAGTTATATTGTACAATAGCAAATTTGCTCATAAATCTTAATTTAAAGGAGCTGCCACAAATATTAATGATTGAAAATGCCAATAATTGGTCTTGGGTTTATAAATATATCAGATACAGATAAAAGATATTAGCAGACTTCAAAATAGAAATCATGTATAATAACTTCCATGATAAATTGCAAGAAAGTCAAGTGATTCAGGCAGACAACTCATAATAGATACCAAAATTGAAGTTTTCAAAGTAGAAGTGTGCAATCTGTACTGTCCAATAGGAACAGTATTCCAGGTTAAAATTAAGTAACTCACTCTCAATGTGTAAGTCCAACCCTTCAGAGGCAGAATCTTACATAGAAATGAATCATTTGCATCATTCTAATATGTAGAGGGTCATTTCCATTAGTGATGTTATATCACTTATTTGCTTTGTGAACCCTTAAACATTCAGCAAACCTTATGAAACCTTATGATAGTGTGGAGATGTTACCATATGAAAACAATCTTCTTATTTGTTAGAAACTAGCTTGGGGATCCGGCGATGAAAAGAAGGCACTGTTTGTTTTGGGATGCTAGGTAATGCTTTCTGAATGCAGGTGAACTACAACTCCCAAAATCAAAGTCCATTCCCCTAAACATCAGCATTATGTTCAGTTGGTCATGGGGCTTCTCTGTGCCAAATGTGGTCCCAGTACATTGTTGGTGGGTCACTGTTTTTATAGATGGAGGTGAACTACAATTTTGAAAATCAAGGTCCATTAACCCACTAAGCCCTGCAGTATGTTCAGTTGGTCATGAGGCTTCTCTGTACCAAGTTTGGTCCAGATCCATTGTTGGTTGGGTTCACAGTGCTCTCTCTCTCTCTTTTGAAATTATTTTATTAATTATCTGACACAAACAATCTAATATACAATCAGAAAATATACATTCAAAAATAATGAAATGTGTCTAGATCTGTATTCAAATGGTTAAAAGTGCTCTCTGGATGTAGCTCAAGTGCACCTCCTATAAATCATGGTGAATTCTCCCCAAACCTCGTGTTCAGTTGCTGACCAATTCCTCTGTTAACTGTGTGCCATAGGAAAGGGTAGGAAAGGGTTAAGGGAAAGGAAGTGGCTGGGATCATGCAAATTAAGGAACCCTGGGATGTCCATTCTGGAGGCAAAACAGAAAATCTAGGATGAAATTGTGCTCAGATGAAAGCATTTACTTGGGCGTGGTACAGAATGATGTTTGTGAAGGACACTGGCAGAGTTTGGGCTACATGTTCATGGCACTCACTATAATCTGCAATATTCCTTGGAGAGAGGGCCATTGGTGTCTCCTGCTCAGTGGAAACTATAGCTGTTTGTGGAGGCGGGAGTCTGTGTACGTGAACACCTGCACCACATACACGCATACACATTTTCACTTTTATTGTATGTATAGATAGATATTATGCAGGCTGAAACTAGAAGTGTTTTGGATTTTAGATTTTGGAATGCATGTACACATATTTGGCTTCATTGTGTCTCTTTTTAGAGAGGAAAAGTGGAATACAACAACAACAACAAAAATAGCAGCATATATCATAGTTAATGGAGACAGGACTGAAGACTAAACATGAAATTCATTTACACATCGTATCTGTATAACCTGGAGGTAATTGTATAGAACACTTTTTAATTTTTTTCAGCACAAAACAAATTTTCTGTACATTAAACCCCCAGAAAGCACAGATGTCACTTTCTCAGCAATCGGTTTGGGATTTTTGAGGTTTTGCATATGTTGCACTGTAACCCTGTAACACCTTTTCACTCAACACTACACAATATTCAGATAATCTAGTAAGTAAAAGTTTATTAATGAATAGGTATAATAGGAAAAAGGCAAGTCAAAAAAGAAGCAGCAAAAGTACAAAAAGTAATTCCCAATGAGATCAAGAGTTCATCAGGTTTTGAACAACAAACAAAAAGCAATCCATAGAAACTCGAGTTAAAATAAAGCAAAATAATTCTTAAGCAGGATAGAAGTGATATCCATTAATATGGAAACAGGAACTCAAGAAAGGAAAAATCTTCAAGAACATGAAGTCATAAACAGGAATCAAACCAAACCAAATCTTGAAACACAGGAACCAGGAATTTAGGACTAGAAACTGGGAGCTGTTTTCCCTTTTTACAACATTGTTCCCACTAAAGGCCTGAGATGCCAGAAACCACTTAAAAGGCCTCAGTCCCTCCCATGACATCACTTCACACACACTTGCTATTTCTCTCCTTATCTCTAAGCCTCTGAGTTTGTCTTTGTTTTACATTCTGCTTACTAATTTCAAGGGGACTTGATCTGGAAAAACCTTCATCTCCCACATTCTCCTCCAAAGGTCACTCTGGCCTATTCTCATGGAATGGCCTGGAGATTCCAAAACATCTCTCTCCAGGCCCCTGCTATTGTCCACAGACTCCTCAGACATTACAGGTTGCAATCATCATCCCCTTCCTCATCCTCTGAGCACTAAAAAAGCTCATCTGATGCTTGCTAGGCTGCTATTTACAAAAAACACAAGCCCAGAACCCCTTCTTCCCAAATAGCTGTGATCTTTCCTCCATTAATTTGCAAACCTCTCTCTCTCTCTCTCTCTCTCTCTCTCCCCCCCCCCCCCCAAGTCCCATTTCTGCCTTCATCACTTTCTTTCAGTAATCTGTCAGGGGTTACCTTCCGACACTGGATGAAGTTGAAGCCGGCAACATCACTCAAGTTCTTCAAATATCTTATTGTAAAATATGAATTATGTAGAAAGTATTTCTACTCGTTGACTATGGACATTTCCATTAGGAATTCTACATAGAAACTGCCAACTTGTAGTTGCCAGTTGGCATATTGTCAGCTGCCCATCTGTGCTGAATATTCTTATTTGTTACTGGTGAAAATATGAAAGCATCTTGCAATGATGACATTCTGCATTATATCACATTTTCCTTGTTTGCATTGGCCTTGCAGTGACCTCATAAACTTCATACTTATGACACACTTAGTGGTGAGATCACTATCTGCAAGGTGCACTTCAGTCAAACTAATATGAATGCTCCACTTTTTTTTCTCTTCAGCATATGAATAAATGTATTTTCTGTAAATGAAAGTGTGCTGATATCCTGATATGCAAGTATCTGCACATGTGCAACTTCTTTAATTTTTTTAAAATCCAACCCAGAAAAGCACAACTTCCTGGTGGAAATTCTCACCTCCCTAACCAGTTCCATCCATCACTAACTCTCCCTCATAATTACACAGTGAAGCAATGCTGCTTGGAGGGCCAGATGCATGTCTAAAAGTTCAGATTTTGGAATTATTCTTTTTTAAAAATAGATTAAAGTTCAAAGAAATGTATTGCAAATGAATCATCACAGATGTCTTGCGTCAGGATCAGAGTACTAATGAGGTGACTCCATTTCTTTTAGTCTGTATAGATAAGTTAGGGTATATTTTTTCACTATGCATATGGGTCTTTGTTTATCAATGTATTATCCAGATTTTGCTCAGCCCTATTGCTTGAAAAATAAGCTTTCTTGGAACTCTTTGAGGCATCTGGGTTTAAAATTGAAGCAGAAGGACCACCGTTAGCATTAGCTAGAGTGAGGTGGCCAACTCAGGCAGTAGTTACTATTTTGTGGGAAACAAAAGCAAAATACTGGGGGATAGGGCAATGCATTCTTCATGTGTTGCTTGACTTCTGTGCTGGCTTGTTATTTTCAGATGCAAAGAAGAACTGCCAGTGCTGAAGTTAAATTCAGCTTCCAATCGACGCAGCATCTATATAGGCCATGGGCTTTGGTGCTATCTTGTCTCATTGTCTTACATGCAGCCTTACATACAAGTTTATTTTTAACACTTTAATAAGTTTATTTTTAAAGCATAAACCTATATAGAATTAGTTATAAAGTTGTTAGCTACTTTAAAAAGTTATTTATTTTATCTAATCAAGAAGCTAGAAAAGAGTGGTGCTCTTAAGTGGAAATGAGAATTAAATAAATTCTGTTTTGATTCCTCTACCTGTTATAACAAAATTGCTTCATGTTATGTTAATAAATCTCTGAAATAATTTCCTTTTAATGATGAAAGCAAATGCCAGGCAAATAAATTAAAGCAAATATTCTGTTATATATGCTGCACCATCCATTCCTTTTACTCAGCAGTTCTTAAAGTGTGTTCTGTGAAGTCCTTGGGGTCCCACGAAGCATACTGTGGGGCTCCACACTTCCCCCTCCTCCCTTCTCCTACCCCCTCCAAGTTTTCCCTCTTTCCTGCTACTCCGCCTCCTCTGCCTCCCTTGTCACCAAAAACCGTTTTCCCATGGCCCTTTTGCTGCCAAAAGCCTTTTTCCTCACCTTCCTCACTGCCCAGATACTTTCCCCCTCGCCTTCCTTGCTTCCAAAACCCTATTTCCCTCCCACTGCTCGGGGGGGGGGGGTGTGATTTGATTGTGCTTTTCCTTTATGGCAGAAGGGGGTTGGGCTGGATGGCCCAGGGCTTTCTGCCATGATGATGATGATGATTACAAAGGCTGGATGGCCATCTGTTGAGGGTGCTTTGATTTGTGCTTTTACTGCATGGCAGAAGGGGGTTAGACTAGATAGCCCCTGGGGTCTTCCACTGAAATACTGTTATGTTAATTAATATTATTCTGTTCTCCGTGGTTGTTACTCTTATTTCCTTTCTCACCCGAGTTTTAATCTTAGTGTTCATGTGGCCCGCCCTTGTTTTATTGTTCTTTTGATTTTGCTTAATGTAGTGTATATTATCATTTATTGTATTGTTTAATGTGTTATGATTTGTTGTTCTACTTATATTCTGTTATATTGTATCGTTCTGGGCATGGCCCCATGTAAGCCGCCCCGAGTCCCCATTGGGGAGATGGTGGCGGGGTATAAATAAAGATTATTATTATTATTATTATTATTATTATTATTATTATTCATTTTAAATATTGTATTGCTCTTTCTTTCCATTTTTTCTGCACTATGCAGTGTGCATAGAAGTTTGTTTGTTTTTTAAATTAAAATTAGTTCACACAAATACTCTCCATCCAGCTGCCACTGGCCCAGCCCCTCTTGTCAAATTTTTGAACACAATATGTCAAAAAGTTTACCCATGCCTGGTGTGTGTGTGTGTGTGTGTGTGTGTGTGTGTGTGTGTGTATATATATATAAACTTTATTTGTACCCCGCTAGCATCTCCCGAAGGACTCGATGCGGCTTACAAAGGCCAAGGCCTCAACACACAATATAACAATACAAAACAAAAAGCAAATTAAAAACAATTAAAACAGTATAAACAACAAGCAATAACAATACGCTAAAACACCATAGAACTGGGCTGGGCCAGAGTAATGGGTACAAGATTAAAAGTGCTGATGTGACAGGTGATATATAAGGCTTATAGGGCTTATATATATTATAATGTTGATTTCTAATATGTTATTATTTGATTTATGGTTTGTTCATTTCCTTTTTTAGTTGCACTTTATGGCATTGAATGCATACTGCTGTATGTTGTGAACCTCCTGAGTCCCCATTAGGGAGATAGGGTGGGATAGATATAAAGATTATGGTTGTTGTTGGTAATATAATATATAAACATTTATTGGGGCTCCACAAGAAACTTTTGCTTCAAAAAGGGCTCTTTGGTTGAAAAAGTTTGAGAACCTCTGTCTTTACTGACCAAAAATCCTCTATGTGGCACTGTGTTTTCTTTATCTTTGAGATTCCAAAAGATATAAACTAAATGTACCCAGGCTTCACTCAACAATTGTATTGATTTTAAATTGTGCTTCTCTCTCTTCACTTTATTAAACCACGCTGCTCATATAACATATTCTCTTGTTGAATCCAATTATTCTTTTTACCTCTTGAGAAAATGGTTTTTTTGCTATGAGATGTGAATTTCCACCTTTATTAGCATACTCTCAAATATCTGTACCAACCTAACAGTACAAAGAAAAGAGGGATGCTTTCAGAAAGATTGCTGGATTACAATAGTAATTCAAGAGCCATCATTAAAACTCACTTTAGAGTTACCTCCAACTGATCACCCTTCCTTAAGTGGTGACATTTTAAAGAGGAACAGGATTACAGGTTCTTCTGCCCTTATCTCATTGTACTGATGTCATTCTTAGGTAGTTTAAAAGTATGCATTACAGCAGATAAGTTTTAATAGCAGTTGATAATAACTTTTCTAACTGATCGAGATGTAATAGCTGAGAATTGTACAGGAGGTTCAGAAGTATGTCCTGCTGAGTTAACCAACCACACATACTGCAGAAGCATTCTCTGCCCTTTGTAACCAGATCATGGTTTTCAAGTGCTATAGGAGAGAAAAGAAAAAGGACCATACATACAATGATCATACAATGAGGGTGTGGTGGAGAAAAGCAGTATGTGAATGATTAAAAAAAAACCAATTAAATATAGTCAGCATAGGGGATACGTTCCCTGGGTCACTACTTGAAACTGTGGGTGACAGTGAACACTATTTTCAATAGGAAAATAGCAGAGATATTGAGAATGGGCTGTAGCTTGTACAGGGTCCATAAATGAATAAGTGAAGTAAAAGGTAAAGAGACATACTGTATATGTAATAACTGTGACAGTGCTAGAAAATTGGTAAACTATTAATGATTCGGATCATTATCAGGAAGGCACACCTTACTACTATTTCAAAGTTCTCCTCTTCCATCTCCAAATAAGTGAATTGTCCTATTTGCTTGAATTATCAAGCTTGACTTTATCCAGGAATGATTTAAGCATTATGCTAGTCATTCATTCCTGTCTAGCCTCCTACTCTGAATTATGAAACTTACTAGGGATGACCAAAAGCTACTTTGTCACATGAGGGAAAGGTCAAAATGATACCTCCATTACCATACTGTGCTACATGTAGAAACCAACCAAATCAGAAGCGGAATCTTATTTTACTACAGCAATTATCTTCCACTGCACTTAACAGGGAATGAGAGCAGCCCTAGGCTTTGATAGTCTGCAACCCTGTAGAGATAAGGATAACCACAGAGATATTTGGGAGGTAGTAGAGGAAGTGGAAGAGGCTGCTGACCAACTGCTGGCTTTGAGCTCAGGTTTTCAGATGAAATTCTGTGAATAAAGCTTTCCAGAGGACCAATCATCTGTTTCAGTTGGAACTACTACTCTACTGCCAGCATGAATAATGTACTTAATTAGTCTGGAGAATAAAAAGTCAGTGAGGGCAGCATTGTCAAATGTGAAAATCTCAGTTTGAAAGGGCTAAAATGGTGTCAGTCTATGAGCAAACTAATGTGAAGAAGTGTCAGAGATCCAAAGCATTTGAATTAGGACAATAGTATTATGCGTCATTTTATAAAGAAACTTGATATACAGTTCATCATTCAAACCAAGAACCAAGAATTACAGGATGCATTTCCTAAAAAGTGCATCTACCCTGTATAATTAATGCAGTTTGATGCCACTTTAACTGTCATGGTTCAATGCTATAGAATCATGCCAAAGAGTGTTGGTTCCTCATCAAACTCTAATATCCATGTTTCCACAGTGTTGAGCCATGACAGTTAAAATGGTGTCAAACAGCATTAATTCAACAATGTAGGTGCTACCTTAGTCATCTTTGTAGCTTGTTTTGCCTCTTATTTAATAAGCATCTGCCATTGCTCATATTCCAATTGTATTTTTCAAATTCTATAATTTAAAGTTGGCCCATTTTCTCCATCAGTTTGCATAACTGGGGAAATGGTTTTGTGTTTCATCTAGCATTCAGCACATACAAATTCTTATCTAAAAATCTGTCGCACATCCCCCCCTTGTTATTATACATTTTAAATTCTCTCTTCTCATGTAACTGTATTATTTAACACCACTGAGTGTTTTGGGATGCAATTTTTATGAAAAGTGCTATACTAAATAAACCTCTATTGCATATTAGAGTTTACTGCTTTCACTTTGGTGACAGTACTTTATATCTGTAACATTCAACATTAGCATACACAAACCATTAAAGCTACTTTGTTTAATTTGTGAAAGCACTTTGAATAATATGTCTTCAGAATTCAGTATTCCCTATACTGGGCATAATTCAAACAAAGTTAAGCCCTTTGAAGTGAAGTTAAACCCTTTGTTGCTGAAATCAAAGGAATTTAGTATTGTCTAATTTTGTCTGGATGATGTCCAATCAGTGAGATTACAGATTATGAAAAATGCAATATAACTTTGCTTGTAGGCTGATATTTCTGCCCTGCTTCAGTTCAGAAAGCCATGCATTCTGCTATGGATGGATGGCAACTTTGTTTTAGTTTGCTTTTACAATAATTTACTAAAATCTGCATTTGTTTTATATTTGAGATAAAAATTAAGAATTTAAAAATACTCATGTGGGATAAAGAGAAACTGACAGAGTCACTCACCCAGACAGTCTCAGTTTGGATCCCTGTATCAAACCATGTGTGGCCACCCTTTTTCTTTCATCTTGAACACATTTGACAATTAAGAAAACAAAAATAATGACCACATGTAATGTTCATAACTTTAAATTGGATGATGAAGTCATCATATTAAAAAAAATCTATACCTTGGCTAAATTCTACCAAAATTGAGACAGTCATGAAGAAATCGGGCAAAGACTAGGATTTATTCTCATGTGTAAAGCTATATATGGTAATTGAATATCATAATCAATATTGTCCATGTCATAGTATTTCAATGTATGGTTGTGAAAGCAGGACTGTGATGAAAGGAATAAAATCAACTCATTTTAAACGTGGTTCTGAAGGAGAATCCTACAAATACTGTGGCCCACCAATGAGATCAATAAATGGATTCTGGAGCAAATAAACTCTGAACTCTCCCTAGAAGCTAAACTGACTGAATTGAGGCTATTGTAGTGTGTGACTATCATGCTATAACATGGCTCATTAAAAAAGACAATAAGCTCAACAAAGTGGAATGTAGATAGAGATGATCAAGGAAGGCAAGTCCCTGAGGGGCAAAATCTCACCAGGGTTGTTCATAACAGCATGTCTTGGCGAGCTCTCATTTAAAGATTCACCATAAGTAGAAGCCCACTTGACAACAATTGAAAATAACAATTAATCTCAATCTGTTCAATCTCAATTTCAGCTATAATGTCCCAGGGCCTTCCCATGGTTTCATGCTGTGAATATACATGTTAACTAAAGGAAGCACTGCTTAGGACAACTTCAAACACTATAAATTTCATAGGTACACACAAACTCTTTTACCTGTAACTAAAATATGTAATGGATTCTTAACATCTCAGAAAGTTGAGGTTAACGATGTCTTTCTGGATTATGCACATGCAATAGCAAAAGGAATGCTTCTGATGTTGTGTATGGATTGTACTGAACACAGTCAAGTACGATGAGGAGCTGTGAATCTCTTAACATATATGGATACAATTCAACATTCATTTCCCCTTCATATTCATTCATGGGGTGCATTAAGCATGTATGAAATGATAATCTATGACAGATCTTGCTCACATTTTACTCAGTTGACATAATATTGTTGATAATATTGACACATTAATAGTTGATGCAAGTCTCACAGGAGATAACTATCATGTCTTTTCTTATTTGCGAGCTCAGGGTGCTTCTGACCATTATAACAGAGTGATGTTCCTTTTCAGTGTAAAGGAACATCTTTCATGATGGAATTTCATACAATAAAAGTGATGGTACTTTAAGAATTTATGGAAAGTTATTAACTTTATCAAGATTGTCAAAGATTAGTAAGGTATTACTTTGATGTTCCCAAAGTCATATTAACTATATGCAAAACTGAAGGAGTACCAAGCATTGCAAGCTAAAATGATAGCTCTTCTACCAATCCCCTGCCCAAAACAAAACAAAGCAAAGCAGAAAGAAAGAAAGAAAGAAAGAAAGAAAGAAAGAAAGAAAGAAAGAAAGAAAGAAAGAAAGCAAGCAAGCAAGCAAGCGTCTGTGAATCACATGCAGGGCAATCCATGTTTGCTGAGAATTAACTCATATTGATTTAAATCCAACAGGTAGCCTCAACTAGAAAAGACCAATTGAATCAAATGGACAGTTGGAAATATATGTATTTTTTTCTCTAGTTGGGACTGAAAATTGGATTTAGGGTGCTCTGTTTGATCATTTTACCTCATGTATGGATGTAATACTATCCCACAATGACTATTCGGAAATATGTTCTAAATATGTGATAAATGGAAGTCGTACCAGTAGCAGCAATTACTGAAAATAAATTGATATCAGGTTATTCTCTGGTATTATTAACTGATCCTAGACATTTTAATTTGTTAAATAATATGAATTAAGACTGAAAGAAATCTTCATCAAAACATGATTAAGCTGAAACAAGCCAGATCATTTTAATGACAAAGGAAGTTTATTGACTTTAAAGGCATCCAAAATCTATCTTTTGTTGTTGTGAAGCAGTGCTTATATAGAAACCCTGATTTAAATATAATGCAAGAAATTCTTTTGAAGCCATTTGGAAGCAATTTATTGCTCTCTTCAGAATCTGGACAAAGACCAAACAGCCTTTGGCCAATATGCTGAAATATCTTTACTATGGCAGACCTTTTTGTGAGATGCTTTCGATACAGCAGCCAGGTCTGGACTTAAATATCTGACTTTTTTAAAATGAAACCATGGCCAATATTCACATTTCCCCCTTACTAGCAATTGCATCTAACTTTAGAGACAGGAAACTGAGATGTATGCCTTACACAAAGTCAAACACAGCCTCAGGGACAACAATAGATTCTGTGGTGATGCACTCCTTTTCCTTTGCTTTTAAGTATTGACCTCTGATATTTGGCTTTTGATGTAGACATTTTTAGGGTCTATTTTTAATGTTGTATTGGAGAAGATGATTAATCAGCCAAATGCTGGAACTAATTTGATATATAAAGAGCCTTGCTTTGTCTCTTTGCTGCCTTCTGTTGAAGCTCTTTTTTTGCGAGAAGCCATTTTCCAATTGTCTGCCAGAAAGTTCTGTAAAACTTACGGAAGTGAGTATGACAAACAAGGATGCTCATACATATCCTTTGAAGTGTTTTTAACCTCTAACCTGAGATTTTCTATTTCCTCCTACCTTCATCCTTGAACATTTTTATGCCTGCCCCGGACAACATAAGATGAAAGGATATCAGCTGTTCCTACTTTAAATGTTTTTCATTTCTTTAGGATCATGTCAGGAATTACCAAATGTTTCTATTGTTTCAAGTCTCCAAGTGAAATCATTCTATCAACTTAAAAGTGGATCATAGATGTATTGACTAGTAAAAGACGTATAATACTTTGCATGTGCATCAGTCCTTTTATCTGATAATTGTCTTTGCAGTCATGTAACAAAGGAAACTTGGAGTCATTGCCTAACTTGTTATATTAACTACTCACAGCTAGAAACTGGACCTGTTAGAAGCATCTAATTCATCTGTATTTATTAAGTAAATTCATTTCATGTTTTATTGATTTTCATGCAAAAACATATGTCCTTTTTTCTCTCCAAAAAAAGTTCCTCAACATAGATAACCAAGTGTAAAACAAACACAAGGAAAAGACAGATACAACAATCTATCATTAAAGAAAAATTAACATACTAAAAAGAGCCAGAAGCACACTAGGGAGGAAGATCATGTACATCAGCTTGAGCTCCTTGGAGGAAAAGTAAAAGAAATAAACACATTACCCAAAGAATCCAAACATAATGATTTGGTGCAAAGACTTGTTTTAACATAGAACAATCAGTTCCCATTACAAGAATGACTTGAGGAAGAGAAAGCCCTTTTATGAGTTGTGTCTAATTGAGCCTCAAAGTGTGATGCAGAGCTACAACAAAGGACAGGTACAGGATGAGTATCTCTTATCCAAAATGTTTTTTGGATTTTGGATTTTCCCCCGATAATGAATACCTGTATTTGCATAAAAATGCATAATGAGACTGCCTTGGAGAAGGAACTCAAATTTAAACATATCAGCTAATCTACATAAGATATAACAAATGCATGTATGTCCATGGACAAGAATGATCACATCAGGAGCATGCATTTTCACATACCTTAGTATGGACCGTATTATGACCAGGGCAGTGTCATCTTGCATTCACATTCTTTACTGTGAATTTGAAATGTTATCATATCTCTTGTCAGGCCTCAAGCATTATACAGTCAAAAGCATATTTTGTAGCAAGACATACAAGATGCTATCAGTGTGTAATTGTATACATATTGAAAATCCTTTCAGGAGACATATCCTTTACCTGTTGCACTCATAGTTCACTATATCCAATTAATAAAAAGAATTTTTAAATTTTGTTTTTATTCAGAAATTAAAGAAAAAAGCCACAAATAACAAAACCAATACAAAAACATTTTTTTCATAACATACAAAATTAACATTATTCATTCTAGCATTACACCTACAACTAAATTTAAAACTATCACCCTAACCTAAAACATACTTACATTAATAAACACATATGTGACTCACTACTATTGGAAGTATTCTCCAAAGCTTACATTCATTGCCTATTGATTTTTACTCCTCTTGAGCTAATTTTTATATCAAAACAGAATCACACTATAAATTAGGCCCAATTTATAGTTGGGCCCTTTAAAAAAAAAAAAAGAGAGAGAGAGCAAGTAATCACTAATAGTCTTGTGGGCAGTATGCTTCTGTGTGTTTCAGAAGAGTTGTAGAATTTCAACAAAATTGGAATCAATTAAATTATTCCTCAACATGCTAATTAAAGATCATGAGTATTACATCCCCAAATGTAGGCACGTGCCTAGAATGAGTACTCAGTGAGTTTTAAGTACAGAGCTCTCCTAGTACAATTGCCAACATTTCATGCATAAAAACTGCTAACGGGACCATTCAGATGGGTATTTGAAGAAAATGTGTGCTCAGGCAATGAGACAAACAGTAATTATTCTTGTTGTGCCAAGAAGCCATTTTAAAGTCTTTGCTTCTGGGCCCTGGCATCTCTTCTCTGTTTGAATTAAAATGTGAGAGGCATGGTGAAAATTGACTATACTGTCCAGCTGCAATGGTATATGTTTCATATAGAAACCACTGAGATGGCTAGATAGACAGACAGTTAGACAGCCATCATTGTACAGTTGGCCTTGCAATAATCAGCCATATTGGTTCAGTGAACTAATATGAACATGAGCAAGTAAGGGATTGATAATGATTAAAGTACTGTAATTTGGCTGATGCTTCAAAAGTTAATTGGCATGCATGAAGCTGGATGGATAACAAGTTTTTTTTTTCTTTTTAAATATAACGTTGGTTGATCACTTACTGTTACAAGCATGGACTACTAAAATGGGTCTGGCAGGCATGTTCTTTGGTCTGGTTGCAGGATATTTCATAATTAAAAGTCCTGCTGCTAAATGAATGCCAAATGATTGTGTTTGCTAATTTAAAATGAAATTAGGAAGCATTGCCCTTACTCTTGACCTCACTCTGATTAGGCTTCATGATGTTCTCACATCATAAAGTCTGATTAGCTATGTGACGGGAGTGGGTGGGAATAAGAATGAAGCTCAAAGGAGAAATGCTTGCTTCTTCAGGGACATAAAGGGATGCTTGCTTCAGGGACATGAAGGGATGCTTGCTTCTTCAGGGACATAAAAAAGGAAATGTTTCTTTTCTGAAACTGAATCTTAGAGCTGAAAATGACTTTCAGGCTTTTAACTTTATCTTTAAAAAGAGATAATAATGGCTTGTTTTTTAGAAACTCATGTTAGATCTTAATAATCACTTAGCATGTGTGCAAAGACTGACTGTTTAATGATCTGTTTTAGAACTTTTCCTGATATTGACATAAATCTGACTGGTTAATAGTTACTTGGGTCCTCTTTTCATTCTTTCAGAAGATGAGGACAGCATTTGTCCTTCTCCAACCTGGAGGGCCCCTTCTGTCCTCCAAAAATGTTCAAAGTTTATTGACAATGCCACTTAGATTACATGTACAAGTTGTTTAAAAGTCTTGGAGGTGTTTCATCCACCCCTGGAGTTATGAATTCGTTTAGGATAGATAAGTATTCGTCTACTACCTCTTTATATTACTGTGAGCTAGTTCTCTTACTGAAACATTTGTTCTTATTTCTTGAGGCAGTGTAAAGAAGACTGATGCAAAGGGGGAATTTCACAGTTCACTTTTCTCTTTGCCACCTGTTAGTATTTCACTGTCTTCTCTGTGCAGTGGCCCTACCATTTCCTTGTTTAGAATGAGTCTATTGTCCCTTTTCCTATGCCTTATAATTGCTGATTAAATGAAAATCTTGGAATTGTCAGGATAGGAAAATGGTTCCTAACGGTCTTTTCCTTTTGTATGCAAAAAGAATTATGTCCAATTAAGGGGGAGAGAGAGAGAAGGAAAGGGAGACCTCAGTGGGTGGCAGATGAAACTATTCATGCATTTAAACATAGATGAGAAGCAAAAGTAAACGTTTAAAAAAAATGGATCAGAACCATGAAGGAAACAATTCAGTGCCTTGTGTGCAGGAGAGATGGAAGATGATGACAAAAAGGAAGACCTTTCTCCCAAAACTGAGAAATCAATTGGAAATTTAAACCAAGAGTGAGGATGTCTGTGATCAGTAGGATGGAAATAATACATGGAAGAATCTATATATATATAAATGTAATGTGCCGTTTTACTATGGAGTAAACAACAAAACCAAGGAACCAAATCACAACAAATTTGGCCATATAAGACATAGTCATCCAATCTATGTCTTTCAATAAAAAAAAAACCTAGAAAAATAAAGTCCAAATTAGAAGATGCGGAAAAGCCATTTTCTCCTTGGCTGCCAGTCAGAAGGGTAGATCCCACCCCTTTAGGCCCCGCCCCTTAATCTCCTAGCAACCCACTCAGCCACAGTGGTGACAGGCAGAGTTAGGCCTCACTTAGGCCTCTTCCACAGTGCTGATAAAATACAGATTATTTGATTTGAACTCGATGATATGACAGTGTAAGATTCAAGGCCCTTTCACACAGCTATATAACCCAGAATACCAAGGCAGATATAATCCGCAGTATCTGCTTTGAACTGGGTTATCTTGAGTCCACACTGACATATAATCCAGTTCAGTGTGGATTTTATACAGTTGTGTAGAAGGCGCCTCATATAATCCAGTTCAAAGCAAATAATATAAGATTATAAATATAATATATAAAAATTACTGTGGTATAATAAAACAGAGCAATATAATCTCTAAAATCAGGACAGTAAATAAGAGCAACACTTGGCAAACAGGGGAATTCCAGACAGGAAACAATCAGGGTCAGCTAACACCTCCCAACAAAGGATTCCCCCAGGCAGGAAGCAGCCAGGCTTTGAAGCTGCAAGGCTATTAAATGCTAATCAAGGTGACTAACTGCAGCATTCATACTTGTCACTCCAAGACTATTCATTGCCATTTAACCTGGTCAACCAAGGATTCCACAAGGTAGAAAGTGGCCAGGCTTGCAAGCAGCAAGGCTATTCAGTGCTGTTCAACCTGGCCAACCAAAATTTCTCCTAGGTAGAAAACCCCCAGGCTTTGAAGCCATGAGACTACTCCGTCCCATTCAACCTGGCCAATGTAGGATGCCCCTATGTACAAAGTGGCCAGGCTTTTAAGCTGCAAGACTATTCAGTGCAATTCAAGCTGGCCAAACAAAGATTCCCCTACAAAGGAAGTAGCCAGGCTTCAAAGCGACTCTTTGATTGAGGGTGCTACTCCAGCTTGCCAAACAAGGATTCCCCTAGCTATAACACAGCCAGGCATTGAAGTTGCAAGGCTGTTCAGTCCAATTCAACCAGACTAACAAAGGATTAACCTTGGTAGAAGGCAGCCAGGCTTTGAAGCAGCGAGTCTATTCATTGCAATTCTAGCAGCCCAAAAAGCCATTCCCCTAGAATGCAAGCACCCAGCCTTCCAAGCAGCAAGCCTATTCCATTGTATTCCAGCTCACCAAACAAGGATTCCCACAAGAAGAAAATGGCCAGGCTTTTGAGGCTGCAAGGCTATTCACTGCTATTCTACTTGGCCAACAAATGATTCCCATAAGCCACAGCAATGCGTGGCTGGGCACAGCTAGTTATATTTAAAAATGAAATGAGCAAAGTTATGCTCAAAATTCTACAACATTTTATCATATATGGAGCAAGACATGTCAGATGTCCAAGCTGGGCTCTGGGAAAAAAAAATGGGCATTGAGGAAAGCTGATAGGAAGACAATCAACTAATTTGAAAAGTGGTGTTGCAGAAGAATTTTACAGATACCATGGACTACTAAAAAGACTATTAATTGGGTCTTAGAGCAAATCAAGCCTGAGCATTCCCTCATAGTTAGGATGACTAAACTGAGACTATCATACTTCAGTCATATAATGAGAAGATATGATTCACTAGAAAATACAGTAATGTTTTGCTTGGTAGAAAGATGTAGGAAAAGAAGAAGACTACATTACAGATGGATAGACTCAGTCAAGGGAGGCATGGCTTAAATCAGTAAGACTAGAACAGGTCTGTTCATGATTGACATAGAGGTTTGCTATTCACAGGTTGCCAAAAGTCAAAGTAAATTTTACAGCAATTAACAGTCACCACCATGAGATGGCAGAGCCTGGAAGTCCTAGAATGGAATTGTTTCATTGAGGTATGAAAGGACAAATCTAAATATTTTTATATTTCCCCACCTAAAGAACAACAAAAAAAGAAATCAACAAACTCTCAGCAGGAGGAGAAAACTCAAACACAAAGGCAGAAATTGATTTGAGCCTGGACCTTTAGTTTCTGGAGAGATGGAAAAAAGAAACCAGTGGCTGCTGTGGGATGAAGCTTTGGCCAAACTACAGGGCAGCAGAGAAAGATGAAGAAGTTGCAAGTTGGATGTGTGGAGTACTTTCAGTAACTCTCATTTCCAAAGCATAGCATGATGAAATTCTATGACCATATTATTTGTCCAAAGATATGATGAAAAAATTGAGACATTTGCAATATATCAGTCCCCAGCTACAGTCTGAGGTGATACAGTGGATTGTTTTGTCACAACATATTACCACCTTAGTGACCTCATTCACATAATCAAGATATGCATATGTTAAGGAGGTGTTAACATGAATCTCAAGAAGCTCCAAGCAGTTATACACCAATGGTGAGTAGGACCTGAGACAAAAGTAGATGGGATCTTTCCACATTCACTTTGAATCTCCATCTCTCTCTCTGTCTTATACTCATGCACTCATATGATTCTTGCTCATCCTTTCTTTTTTAATTTCCCCCTTTCTTTTCAAACAAATATAAGAAGTTAAAAGCTTAAAACTATCTATTGGCCCCAGACTATTTATTCAGCCAGGCACCTGTCTTTATTATTTTTTTTAGTTATGGATGAAATGATTAATAAGTTATGTCAACCATGAATGAATTCTCTAATCATTTACTGGTTTTAAGTTCTATGGATATTTGCCTGAGCAAAAGCTGTTAAGAGAAATAACACATGGATCATAGTTAGTCAATTTCCATTCTACTGAAAGTTAATTTTCTTCCCTCTTTATTTTTTTGTAATTTATTTATTGATACAGCCAATTGTGATAAAGCAGGCATTTATTTTCATGAAAAGATTATCTTTCAAGTAGAAAAGATGCTGTGAAAGCTCAAAAGTAAACTGTATTTATTCCTCTTTAATTTTAATATTACTGCTACAAATTGACCTGTGCTGACATATTTCCAAACTGGGTTTTTTTTTTCATGTCAGGAATTACTTGAGAAACTGCAAGTCACTTCTGGTCTGCAAGGATGTTGCCCAGGGGACACCTTTAAAAAAGTGTATTCTCTGGCGGATTGAGATTCTTTTTGACAAACGTGTCAGAAACTCTCTCTCTCTCTCTCTCTCTCCCCCCCCCCCCCCCCGCTTTTATTCCTAGTAAACCAGAATGATGTAATCAGGAAGATCCAGAGAGAAACAGCGTTAATGAACTGTAATACAGAAAGGAAAACAAAACATAAAAATGCTCTAATGTAATGTTCACAGAACTAATGACCTGAAATGTATGAGATTCCTTTAAAGTTTGCAGCCCTTCTCCATTATAGTATCAAATATTCTAAGGAATTAATACCACTAAGTACAGTATCTTGCATGCAATTGCAAATCTCAACAGACTAGCTTGTCTGAATCAATGAGATTTTCGTAAGTACTGATGGTTGATTAAACTGTTCTGTTCTAGTTGGGTTTGGACTTCAGCAAATGGGTTTAACATTCAAATAAATATGAATAAGATTATGCTGTAAAACGTTGTGCACATTACACAATAGTATGATCGCAATAATGTGCCACACTATACATTGTTTTCAGAATACAGTTACAGTGTTCCCTCCCTACTTTGCAGTTCACTTTTCGCTCTCTCACTGCTTTGTGGTTTTTTTTCTGAGTGGTGGCACATGTGCAAAAGGTGCCAATTTCCTTTTTGTGCATGAGCCCTCCCTCTCATTGACATCCAGCTGGGCCACTCTGGATGCCGATGAGAGGGAGACGCATGTGCAAAAGGGAAACTGGCAGGTGCTGGAGAGGAGGCCGCCAAGAAGAAGCGCAGGAAAAAGGTTTGCGAAGGGGAGAAAGGCCACCTAACTACTACTATAATGTGTAAATATTAAAATATAGTGCCCCTACTACACAGAATTTCACTTATTGCGGGTAGTTCTGGAACATAATCCCCGCAATAAGTGAGTGAACACTGTACATTGTTAGACAGACTGACTTTGTTGGAGTATCTATAAATAAGTAACAGAGATGGAAGTATATCTATAAATTAATATAAATTAATACCAGAGACAAAAGGGCACTGATCACCAAAACTGATTAATTTAAAGAGATTTGAGAGATGTCTAAACTGGATTGACACTACGCCATAGTGGACCAACTTAAAATCTGAATCCTCCCAATGTTTTGGCAGAAGAACCCAGAGACTCAAATAGCTAGATAACATTTGGGAGTGACACTACTGATGCAGCTGGAACGGTGCTCAGAAGATGTGGGTATGCATAAAGAAAAATATCTAAGTAAGAAAGAGATTTGCATATAATTAAAATAGAAGTGTTGTCAATATTTCTATGTAAAGTTCACACAAAGTTTAGAGATTTGTACTCATGTCGACCGGCAGCCGTCCAAAACCAGACCAAACCAGATCTAAAAGTTCCTGTGCCCCTTACCTTCAAAGAATGTATTTATATAGCTAAGGTGTCAGGGGCACCCTCTTTTTCCTGACCTTCTCTATGACATCAGCATAAAAACATGCTCTTTGTGTCCTCTATTTCTGGAACATCATTACTACTATAAAAAGCTGTAGTACCAAAAGCAAAGAATTATAGTTACAGAAGTTGTTATACCTTCTCCAAAGTTGTGCAAGGATAATTACTGGTGCAGGCAATCATTTCACGACCATATAAACAATCCTGAGTATGGAGCAAAATGATTATGAAATGAATGAGATCGATATGCACATTGCCATCATTGCATAGTATATAATCCAGGACTACTATGCTGTATAATTCTACTACATGAAATATATAGGAAACTTACCAACATGTTTGCACATATTTTTTCCATCCTCTCCACATAAGAAGTATCCAAGGATTGCGAAAAGGGAAGTATAAGAAAGCCACCTTTCCAATGGTGATAGGAATCACAGAAGATCTTTCTTTCTTTATTAAAGTATTTCTATTCTGCCCAATATCACGCAATATCCAATTAAAAGCAATATAAGCAGTAGTCCTATGCAATCAATTAAAAATGTTTCAATACTCACTATAATAGTAGGGGGTGGGGGTGGGGGGGGAAATCATTTCTAAAGTGTTTACAAAATTGGATGGGGTCCGTATCATAACCATAAAGAGTTAACTACTTTTGTGTTACTTATTATTAAGTAATGGTGCAAGTGGGGAAATTTCAGCGGCTCTTTTCTCCTTCATTTTTACAACTATTGGAATGACACTTGCTACAATGGTAGAACACATTTACCACTGTTAGTCCATCACGTTTCAGAATGTTTCACTTGTTCACGGATATTTGGAGAATTTTCAAAGTTTTTACAAACTTTTTTTTAGATTATAAGAGCTATCTTCTTGAATTTTCTATGCAATGACACAAGATAGCAGGGGATCATTCTCTTCCCAGCCCAAGTTTCAGAAATATTCATACATCTACTGATTTTGGGGATTTTTATAAGTTTTGACAAAAACATTTTTTTTTAAATCCACAACAGCTACCTCATTGAAAGTTTTTAACCAATAGAACTTCCCCAGCACAGATTTACTTACTAGTATTGAAGCATCCATCAGTCCTCCTCTTTGCAGATTCAACAATTGATTGGAATTGGAGGGACAAATTTCTCCCCTATCCTAACTGGGGCTTTCTGATGCTGAGAATTCTGGGAAATGTAGTTTAGGGCAGGGCCTTTTGAATTCCCTGACATAGGGAATTCACAATGGCAGCTTTTTTGACTTTGCCTCGCTTGTGCTGAAAATGAAACTGACTTCCAAGCATTAGAGAATTAAAACAAAAAGGTATTGGGTGAGTTTTGATTCTTAAGTTTTTGCGTGGGTGCCCCCCCAATGTTTCTTAATATCTCTTCGTATATACAAAACTTACGATTTAGATATTACTTATGATTTAAAAAATGAAGATTTGCAGACCCCTAATAAGCAGATTAAAATACACACACACACTTTAAATAGACAAAACACATTAAACATGTTAGCAAGCTTAGATGGGTTTAAATATTTACAACAATTGTTAAGCCATGGGCATACATATTTTAGAGTGAGTCTCCTAGGTCCACACTGCTTTAGTGAACAGCTATCCCTTTACTTGCCACATAAATGAAGCCAGGGTTGGTGCCAATTTGGCTTCCAAGGGCAATCTACCACTTATTTGCCAGAAATGATTCCACCCTGCATATGAGCACATAGCACTGGATCTTGGATTGAACAAATCGGAAGATATAAGGCATTGAATTGGGATCCTCATCCATTTTTTATTATTAATAATATTAATAATAATAATTCAGTGAGAAGTTGCTTGGAAAAAATCTATGCAAAGCTGAGCAGGCAAGGCAGTATAACTAAAAAGACCTGGAAAGAATGATTGTATGATTGAACGCATCTTTGGAAATCAATGTAGTTGTGGTTCCAGACTTAATCCAACCCATCTTTACACATGAATAGGAGCACCTATGATGTTTGGTTTGGACATGCCATATAGCTCTGGTGTAAGTAGTAAAGATTCCTCCCCCTCTTACAAACTTAGCTTTTACCTGGCATGGTTCCTTGGTTTTAAAAAGAAGTGATCAATGTCTAGAGTGCAGCTTTTGTAGTTTCTTAAAATACAGTTGATGGAAAATATATTTTGCCACATGGCACACAGCCCACCCTCTGATGCTTATTTTCAAACTGAATTGTTTTGTTCTGCACAACCTATTGTTTCCTTCTTTTCATTTTGTCTTCAAAACAAACAATGTTGCATTTAGAAAAGTGGTATTTTAACTGGAAAAAAATTAACCTCATATGTGCTTCAGGGCAACATGTACCATACATCCTGCTCTGTGTCTACAGATGGCTCTAATTTGGATATGTGCTCAACTTTCTGCATATCCTGTCTTTCAAGTTACTGGAAATTAACAAGTTGCCCTTCAAGAGGTGTAGAATGGAAATGTCCAAATGGTATTGATTTTGTTCAACTGAGAGGACAAGGACACACTCTCTATAGGAATAACTGTAAGTGGTCAAAGTTACAGTGATATTTCTGGATCTTTGTGGCATTGTTTTTTGACATTGCATATTTAGGAAACATGGACGTTTTGGAAAACAATCTACTAGCTTGATATGTTTCAGATTAAATCTGAAACAGAGATGTTACTGGCTTCTCTAAAAGGTTGCCTTCAAATAAAACAAGACATTGTGATTATTTGAACATATTCCCCCCGTCCCCCAGTTAACATTTCTTTCATGGTTCTCCGTATTTTTCTGTCTGAAGTAAAATAATGTCATAACTCTTATTTGATTAGGAAACTTCTTTGCTTAGTTTTAAAGTGATGGCTTGAAATAAAACAATGTAATAGAGACTGACATTCTTTTCACACAGTGGCATCACTAGAAGCACATGGGATATGGACTGCAGTGGGTGACATCATTAGAAGTTTATACAAATTCTGTGCAGTGTTTCAGAAGAAATTTATATTTACACAGTTTCAGTATACTTACAAGGCTAAAACTTTGTTTATTTGCTTTTCTAATCTTCTAGTGCACATTATTACAATTGCACTATGAATCATATAGTTTTGTCTGCATGTTCAACAAACATTTCTTTTTGTTTTCATTGCTGCTGAGTTTTTATAGTCACTGATTTTGTCAAATTTTCTGGTATTTTAACTACAATATTGTGGGGTGGTCTGATAAGTGACGAGGTCTATGGAGGTGACAACAAACTCCACGATATCACTGTGATGTTTATATGTAGGGCTTTACTGTTTTGAAGTAAACAGGAGCCACATGCTTTGTTTTATCCCAGTGCTGCATTTCCATGCACTGGCATCAGCACATTCAGTAAAGGTGTTTGCATAGGAACCTGAATGCTTTAAAATTGCTTTGTGTAAAAGTTTCACATGAACACTTTTCTGTTCCATGTTAGGGTTTCATGTAAACAGGACATCTCTAAAATCAATTGTGCATGCAGGGTGGCAAATCCCCCAAACCTGGACACAAGACACATGGCAAGATGGGATAATAAGGGCCAAAACTTGTTTCAGCTGAAGTAAGGTTGGCAAACACAAATGGATCCTGGATCTCTGAATTGGACAGCTTGAATGCTGTACTGACACCTCCGTGAATGACCCTCCAGGCATTTTTGAAGGGACTAACCAACACAAAGGGGCGGAACCAAAATTGTGGTGCAGTTCAGGCTCCTGTTCATGTTGCTTTGGGCTCACTCCACTATAGCACTCTCCAACACACAATAGAAACCAGTCAGATATAACTGAGTGGTTTAATGTGATTGGCTAAGGATTTGTGTGCCTGTGGAAGTATACAAGAGGTGCAGAGGCCCCTGGAAAGAAGAGAAGCATGGCAATTGTGGATAGGGGAGCGCCCACAGCCACAACCGGTAAGTTGGGTAGGGTCCCATGGAGAACTATGCATGAAGTACACATTTGGGTTCTAATACAACTATCTATGCTCAGTGAAGAAGTTGATCATGTAGGTATATTGTTATGGTATGAGTACAATGCCCCCCTGTATTTTAACATGGCAAAGACTACCCTGTGAATAATGGACAATTATATCTTTAGTTATATGCTCTTGCCATTTATCCATATACAAATGATGACTGATACTTCACAACATCTGAGGATGCCTGCCATAGATGTGAGTGAAACATCAGGAGAGAATACTTCTGGAACACGGCCATACAACCCAGAAAACACACAACACTGTGATCCTGGCCATGAAAGCCTTCAACAACTCGATCACTGGATGCTTGTTCATTAAGGATTTCTTTGGTTGAAATCTTTATTTGTACTTTTCCCCTGTTCTTATCACTATTTCTGTTTGCCTTGACTTATGTTTATTACATTCAGAAAACAATAGTGGACAAATCTATGCAAAAGTAAATCTTACTGAGTTCTATGTGGACTATTAAAAAGTGGTTATGCAGACTTTCCTCCCAAACCAGATGTGCATAATAGAATTTAATCCTAATTTGTGATTCTAGTTTGGATGCTATAAAGGATTTGATTTGACCAGGACAGAATGTTTTAAGATACCTGTAAGTTTTCTTTTGCCTGCCAACCCACGAAATAATGAGACAACACAAATAGAATGGGTTTAAATATGGGCAACTTTTATTAATTGTTACCTATATAACTCTGGAACTGAATGTAACTCTATTCTGGTGGAGAATCTGGTGGAAAAAACCCCATCCAAGGGGTTAGCCGGCCTAACCTTGGGTTGATAATGGCAAAAAAACCTGGTCCCCGGTTAGCCTGCACCCGAGCAACCATTTAAGGGGAATGTGTCAGAAAAGCCTCCCTCAAAGTTGTTGAGGCCAAACTCCCGACATTCCAAGGGCCTTTAGTTTCACCTCACCTGTTAAGATGAATACCAGATGAGTGTTTCATCTTATGTCCTTCACCCCAAAGGGGGTGGTGCTCTAGATGTATGCCAGATTGTATATTTCCCTATCAATTGTCACAGTGAATCCTATTTAATTGCCACACTATCCCCATTTGCCCCTGTGAACAATATAGGGTAAGCGGAAAAAAAAAACCCTAGAACATAGAAGGGAAAAAATTCCTACCCAGCCCCTTACGGCGACCACATACAGCTATACTGTTAATGGGTGGGCGTGGTGGGCTGAAGATCAAGTAAGGAATGAATGTGAGGGGGCTGGCTGATCAACCATGCCCCTTCAAACCAGTTCCAACTGGAACTGGTTGTCTCTTTTCGGGGGGGGGGGAGGCAAATCGCTCTCCTCCCCCAGCTTTGCTGGTGGAGGAAAGCCCCTTGTACCACCTTTTCCAAACCACGGGAGGAGCGGAGCCTACCTATTCTTTATCTATATCATCTCAGTGTGTAAGGAAATATTGCTTACTACATAGCTCAGAATACCAAAGATTAATGTTCATAGATTTCAGTTTACAATAGCTTTTACTAGTTCATAAATTTTATTTTGCAGTTAATATGGACTTTTTACATGTCCTTATAACAGATTCACATAGTGAATTGACCCAAAGAGAATTTAGCTTTATTCATTTTGATCTTTCTGCAATTTTTTATCCTATGAAAAAAATTGAAAAGTAAATATGAAGAAGTGGAGCAGTATGGAAAATATAAATTCCAATTTGGGAGATTAGCATTGGGGGGAAAAAGACACTAGAAATGTTCAAATCTTGTTTGTTGTCCCAACTAAAGTGAATCAATCAATGTTTGAATTAAATACTTAGGTAAATCCAACTAAATTAATGGCTCTGCTCTTGTCAGAATTAACAATAGGATCTGGGGACAAATTTTAAAGTAACAGAAGCCAGTTAGTATTTTTTACATTCTTCTTATTTCTAGCATTATTGACTATAGATAATTATAAAGAGGTGGGTAAAGCAGCAGCATGCTTATACCACTTATGTTCCCTGCAAATGTTTTAAAATAAAATATAGAGGTACAATATGAATATAAGATAGGAAACAAATGAAAAGAATACTGGAACAGAAATGAAATGAAAGCAGAGAAAATATTAAAGTAATTGTGCCCAAAACTTACAAGTATCCATAGATGTTTGTAAAACTTAAAGTACAGAGAGAAATTGAGACATAGTCAGCCACACATGTATTTCAATCATGATTTAGATTGTAATGAACATACGCAAAGTATATTAATTACCAAAAAGCAGTTCTGCATGTCAAAAAATGAAGTTTGAAACATGTATTCTTCCTTCTCAGAGTGCAGCTACCCATGGTTTTAGTAGTAATATGTGTATTATAAATTCTCAACCATAAAACTGGATTGAACACCCAGCTGACTGAAACTATTGCATAACTGCCAGTGAATTAAACAGCATGGAACATGGAAAAGTGGTAGGAGGATGACAGCAATGCTCCCATCTCCCTTGGCCAGTTGGTAGCAATGTGGAAATTAAGAGAAACAAGATGCCCACCAAGAAAATATAGTCATGAACCAGTTTCCAACAAGGATTAGAAACCATTTGTGGAACAGTCTATCTTTATCATCTGTCTATCTAATATTTGTGTGCCTATTGAATTCTCTGTTTCATATATGTGTGTGTAGATATTCTTTTTATTCTTATTTCAACCTTTTATACTCTAGTTTACTCTTTCTTATTATAGTACTATTTGCTAGTAGTTATTTGCCATCAAATGGCTTTGATTTTAGGACAATAATATGAAAGATTTTTAAGAGCGCCAGTCTTCCAAATCCAGGGCCATGACTTCTCAAGCTGGATCTACACTGCCATATAATGCGGTTTTGGGATGTATATTAACTGAATTGAACTGGAATATATGTCAGCATAGACTCATATAAGCCAGTTCTTCTACTGCCTTCAACTTTACCAAGCATTATTATCCAGTGTATGATAGTCTAAATTAAGCCATTTTGGCTATTGGGAAGAGTTGTAGTTTTCATGTCATTGCAAGGGCAGGTCCATCTATACCACACTACAATGGCCTCATCAGGAAGTTCACAGCACACGTATTTTCATTGATTTTATGGATGATCTACCTTTACTTTACACCTAGTTTACTGAGGACAAATGTTTTTCTACCAGTGACCTATGCTTTGAACTGGGTGGCAATGCCTTTTTTTAACAAGAGCAGAATGAATATTCACTCCCCCCTCCCCAAAATGGGTTACCAATGGTAACAGTGATTTGTCTGCTGTCTACACAAATATTGGCTTCTGCATTTAATTCCTTCTGAAAATTAAAAAGTCACATTATAAAGAGGCACTTTAAGACATAAAACTGTGAAACTTATATGAGACCTTTTAGCAGATACTGTACTTCTGTTAATATTTGTCAAGGTTGAATGTATCAAACTTGTTTCCAACTAACTAAGGACTAGATTATGATGATAATAATGATGATGATGATTTACAATATGTGAATCACTGCTAAAATCCAATAAATTGGATTTTCTGTGTTGAAAACATGGATCTCAGGGTATATTTTCTTCAGAAATTCTTTAATGAAATTGCCTGCAAAGCAGAACATATTGAATACAATATAGAAAAGTTCACTAGAGGCAAGATTTGGATTGAGGGCAAAAGTTTGGCTTGTATTTATAACCATGCATGGATGTAATGGAGAGCTGCTTTTATTGTCAAAATCACTGTGATGTATGCCTTTTGATCAAGGGAAGTCTTCATAATAATTTTCTTCAGGGGAAAAAAATCCTACATGTAAACAGTCTCTTTGACAATGTAATTTGGGGATTTGTGATACTTTCTGTGTGGGAAACTTTTATATTTATATTTTGCTGCTTTCAGACAGGAGACAAATAGCTGTATATCATAGTTTGTGTGTTTAAACCACGGAAACCAAAGACATACGTGTGAGAGTGTGCATTTTCTCGTAAGAATCTATGAAAACGTAGAGAAATCATAACAATGTCCTGGCATGGCCTTACTCTTATGACAAAAAGCATATCTTAAAATAAACAGTGTGTTGGACACATGCAATCATTTTCTTTCAAAGTCAAAGATGTGTGTGTGTGTGTGTGTGTGTGTATGTACAATGTGTGTGGTTTCGTGTAGATTTTCCAAATAAACACATCATTACAATTTTAAGTGGCATTTCAGGTTTAGACTTTGATATCATTGATATGTGTGAAATGTAAAATGACAGGTAAGCTGAACCCTTCTTGAAGCACTCAAGGATAAGGGCAGATGACTAATGCCTCCTCTACTCATGAGGCCCATCATAGCCTTTTGCAGCCTAGGCACCTTTTACAGCCTGAAACCAGAGACTAGTTTCATTTTTTAGTGTTTCAATATGCACAGAAATATACTAGTCATTGTGGGACCAGAATTAGCTTGATCATTTTGGAATAATTTATTATTTTGACTCCATATCAAGTTGTAAGTCAAGGTATAATTTTAGGGTAGAAACAAAGAAACTTTGGTTTCCCAGATATTTCCAAATCATAGTTCCCACTATCTATTAGTTGAGACCACATCTGTCAAACTTAAGGCCCAGGGCCCAAATCTAGTGAAACATGTCATTTTATCTGGCCCTCCACATGCTGGACTACAACTCCCGTATTCCTCATTGTTAGACATCAGGACTAGAGCTGATGAGAGTAACATCTGGAAGGCTGCAGTTTGTTCTGTGTAGTCAGGATAGTAGGGTTTGAATGTAGATATAAGAATTGTGGATGTAATGTCAGACTTTGACATGTCCTTTAACCTTTCCCCCAACTTCAGAACCACAAGTGCCATTCGGTTGCTATTCCCATTATCCCCAGCCTGCATGGCAGATGATAAAAAGTGGTGGGAGTTGTCATTCAGTAACATCTGGTGATCCAAACTGGGTAAATATTAAAGAGCACCGATCACTATGTAAAAAAAAAACTACTTTGCTCTCAATATCCATGGATTCTCTGTCCATGGATTTAACGACCCCTTGAAGGCAACCATAAGGCTGGTAAGTCACATCAGCCATGATGAAAAATAAGTTTGACACCTGTGATCTAGACTATGTTGGGTAAGTTTGACGCTGTGGTTGGCTAAAATATTTGGAAGGTGGAAAGTCAAATATACACAACTCCAGTTTCTGGGAATCTGAAGAACTTTTTTCCTTTCCTTTCTGTTGATGATGGCCTGTGCTATTTTTGCTCTCCCCACAAGATTTTTTTTTTTAAAAGGAACAAAGCCTCTTTAAAAATCAATTCATCACTTTGTGCTCTTGATCGCTAAACCAAAAGTACAAAGTGGGAGGCTCCTGCTATGAAGCCTTTTGCTTATTTCATCAGTGTGGTCTTCCGATTAAGATATTAATACTTGGACGTGGAAGATTTTTTGAGCAAATCCTTCTGCATCCATAGACTCCTTGGGTGGCCTGGGGTAGGTCACTATTTCTCAGCTTCAGTTCCTGCTTTGTAAAATGAGAGTACAAGTATCCTAATGCACATCATAGTTGCATGATCAAACAAGGAAAAGTAATTTGAATGTCAGACATCTGTGTTAATAACAGTGATGGTGATAATAGCTTACTTCTCCAAACCACAATAAACTCAGAGGAAAAGAACAATTAAGAATTATTCTGAACTGTGCAAAACAGGGAGGGAGAAAAAGCATTAAGTGTAATTTTAAGAACACACACCAGAGTAACTGGATATTTTTAAAGAGATGTTTATTCAATTCTTAACATGTTTGGGAAATAGCTTACTTAAACACCCAGAAGTATCAAACTATTAACCTGATGACTTTTAAAGATGGTAGTAGTGAATAACTTATTTATTATTAATAATTTAGGAACCACTCTTCTTGCCTCCACCTAAAGAACTCTAGTCATTTAAACTATTAATTCTGCATGTTTTACAAGAAACTTGCTAGTGATTTAAGCATGTGCCTTTTACCTCTGGGAACATTGTTAAACTTTGTACAGGGAGGTCAATGGGAACTGTATCATGCAGCTCTTCCAATTTCTATGCTATTTGAATATGGTATATAAAAATGAAGAGGGGAAGAAGCAGTGAAAGGCGCATGTTGTATAATCTTGTTTAGTTTCTGAATATAAGTCATGTCATGGCTCCAGCAGCAGTGCAAGCATTTTGGAGGAACGGGGCATGCAAATTTCAATGTGATTGATACATGCACCAAAAAATCTATGCCATCTATTTTTATGGAAGTAATGCATAGGCAGAGACATTACTAACTTCCTGTGTTTAAGAAATGTATGAAGCTTTCCTGTTTTTCTGAATTTGGAATAGGGAAAACCATTCCCAGATAATTTTGAGCAATCTAAATATTGATTATTTCATTAATGCACAGAATCAACTTCAGCATTAATCAAGAAATCTAGGTAAGTCTAATGAATCAATAGCTTGACAAGTTAACTTCTGATCAGTGTGTGCTGTAGATTCACAGCATTTTCTAGTTCCATGTGGCATCATCCAATGTACTATATTTTAAAAAGAGATAAAGGCAATATCAGGAGCAGTTAGTGAGACTTAGGATCACCATATATGTGTTTATTTATGTCCAAAATCAATGCCTACAACTTCAGTGATAATGTACATTTCCATAGATGTAGGCATAACATAGACAAAAACACAGGAATTATTTCCATAGATCTCCATTGTGATATACCTGATTTACCTTTTTTTCCTTTCAAAAATAATGGGGCAGTTTAGAAGTTAACAGGACTATTTTTGAAGGTTCTATTTTATGGGTTGCCCATTAGTTGCTGTTGCTCAAACTGATGGAAGCAAACTTGTGGATGATGTGCCCGTTTTCATTTCTGTCATTGCCCTGTCCTTGATGTTAGTACAAATATTCCAAAAGCTTTGTTGTAATAATCACACACCAATTCCTATCTTCAGTCTTCATGTTGCCATCTGAAGCAGGCTACTTTGCCAAAGACCCAGGATGTGCCCTGTGTTGATAACAATATTAATATTATACCTAAAACAGTTTTTCATTGAGTTGTCATGGGCCTTTTAATTTCTTAACTTGTTTGAGTCCTCCAGGAGATGTGGTGCCCCTGAGTATTTAGGTTGGCAAGACCTCTTCTGACACCTCACAAACATGTTGTGTAAGACCGTGTTGGAGACACTCACATGGAGACATTGTCAAATTTGATGAAAAACAGTCATGCCATCTCTCTAACATAAATACACCAACCCCTACCACCCAACACTTCCAATTTCCAGCAGTAAAACAACTTTCTTCATAAGTTCCAAGCTCTTTGCTTTTTCCCGTCTCTCATACTATGTCACTCTTGTCAGTTCTGCATGCCTCTGTGCTTCTGGTCTTCCGCCAGAACTGAATTGGGCTGAGATTTCCTGCCAAATTTCTGCTGACTCAAGATGTTTTAGTGAGCACTGAATAAACAGCTATATTTTAGAGGGCTATCCAAACTAAAGCTGACCTCTAAAACTTTTGGTGTCTATTGCCTCAATGCCAGTAATTCTGCCCAATGTAGTATTCAGCTTACACCAGGTTGCCATAACTGGAGCTGGAGATGTGTTGTTGCTATTTAGTTTTACAGAATATATTTATTTCACTAGATATTACTGTTATATTACTGTGATATTTCACATGAAGACCAGTTCCTGTAAATGCAATTAGCAACCTGGCTTTAGAATGTTATATATGCATTTCCTTTTTACCATCAAGTCATGTTCAGATTATTCCATCCCATTCCATTCCGTTCTGTTCCAGGACTCACACAGATAAAAGTCCAGAGTTTCAAAAGTGAAAAAGAAATTTTCATTAATTTTAATTAATATAATGTCATTCTGGATATATCCATATCAAAGTAGTAATATGTTGATGCTCTGGGACCCAGGGGATGAATCTATCCCTACTCATTTATGGACCAACTTACTACTGCTTAGTTATGGCTATTTCCATGTCAGAATCTCTTATTTGCTCTTAAAAATAACTTTCTAATATACTTTTTGGCAATATCCTGCCAACTTTAAATATGTGGATATTGCAATAATACAACCTATGGGAAAATGAAAGAACAATGGGAGCTGAGCTTGCAATAATGATTGCTGTGATAAAATGCACCCATGGGATGGCAAAAGGTTGAGATTTCCAATGAATTGCAGTACATTAATATGGAGTTCCAACTTCCAATGATTTAAGAAACAGCAACAATGAAAAGCTTTACCCTCTTAAATCAGGCTGTGAGGAAATAGGAAGGGCTGCTTTCACTCTTTGGCACAGCAAGGCAGCTGCTCGGATGCTGGGAGGCAGTAGTGTTAGCCATGGGACATACAATGTGTCTCATGTGCCCTAAATTAGCCAGCTGGCTTTATATATGCTAAAGGATATTCTTTCATCACCACCCCATTCAGTATTTGTATATAGAATGGCAGGGGGAACCATGGCTAGGCCCCCGAGAAGAGAAGGAGAAAAGACAAATGTTCAAGTTTCACTTCTGATTCTAAAAACAAAATGCTGAGCCAAGTCATCTAGTTCTCTAACATGGTGTTCCCCACTCCCCTTTCTGAGACCTTATACTGCAACTGACTTATATTGGTGGACTTCAAATGTCTAATAGAAAAAACAAACCTAATATCTGTCCATTTTTTTTACATTAAACAAGTTGTAACAGAAAGAACAAATATTAGTATGGAGTGCACACAGATGAGCTGCACACACTGTGTCCTAGCAGTGGTGTATCAGGTTTTTAAGCACAGAACCTCTATATGACAATCCCAATCTTCCAAGATGACTCTACATGTGCAGGTAGCTGTTAATTAATCTGAACTTCAAAGGAATTATTGAAGATATTGAATCTATTTTGAAAATGTCCAAGGTAATGAAATAACCCGAAAGATTCATCACTGAACGGACATGGAAGCTACGACCCAAATGAAATCATATCTATCAATTTTTATTTCTACTGGGAGCATCTTTTCCATGAAGTGAATGGATCTTAACTGCCAATTAAAACCTAAGCATTTCAAACTCATCTACATTAAACCAGCGATAGCTCACAATAATGAACACTGTAAGGGAAAAATACATTCCAGGCTCTCCTTGTTTTTTTTAAATCATGTCAGAACAAATTGAGAATATAATGCAAGTTGTTTCTGGTGTGAGAGAACTGGCCATCTACAAAGACATTGCCCAGGGGATGCCTGGATGTGTTACCACCCTGTGGGTCCCCTAATGGGAAGCTAGGGCTGACAGATGGGAGCTCACCCCATTTCACAGATTCGAACTGCTGACCTTCAGGGCAGCAGTTCAGCTGGCACAAGAGTTCAACCCACTGTTTAGTGGGATAATTACAGTTAAGATCAGTAGAAGTACAGAAACTTGAGGGATGACATCCCTGATTATGCAACATCCCTGCTAATGTGTAATTTTATGATGTTAATTTTCACCCTAGTGCAACTCTAACGGGAGATACAGCTTTTAACTTTGTTACTGAAAATCTCAGGCTACGTGTTATTAGGACAAGCTGATGGATAAAAGTTTGTAGTGTCTATGTGCATGATTCCTCATCTAAACAGCAGTGTATACCTCAAAGCAGGCATGGGCAAACTAAGGTCTGGGGGCCAAATGCAGCCCCCAGGGTACTTACCTCGGGCCCTCCTCATTTACCCTGTCCTTTTGGCATAGGGACATGGCAGCACACAGTATCTGAGAGCCCTCTGGAGTTCTCTCAGTCACCACATATCTTGCCCTCCTCTCGGCATAATGACGGTGCGAATAGCCCCATTCTTATGCTGGGATGACAGCTCAAGGCATGTGGCAGTTGAGAGCCTTCCAGAGCACTCTCAGCTGACGCCTGTCTCACCTTTTTCCTGGCATAATGTTAAGAGGACAACTCGATTGTCGGGGCAGGAGGATTGGAGCAAACATTGCATATCCTAGTTTCCTCCCAACATAAGGTTGAGCAAGCAGCCCAACTCTATGCTATGAAGACTACCTGAGGATGACCCAGGCCTTGTCCTCCTCCCCTCTTTGCCCCACCCTCTCCTAGGCCCTATCCCTTACGGGCTCATCCCACTCAGCATGCAAACAGCCCCACTCTCTCTCAGACTGGCCCTCCTGGCTAGGCCCACAATGCATCCCCAAGGCAAAAAAGTTTGCCCATGCTTGCCCCAAAGGTTGTTTCTGCATGTACATACTGGGATAGATATTCCCTTAATTCCTTCTGTTTGCAAGGAGAGTGGGTTAATTTACTTTTCTTGCCATTTATAGTTTTCAGAAATGTGAAATGAAACAGACTAAGAGCTATTGCCTGTTTTATGATTCTCAGTGTTTGGGTTAAATCCAGAAATGAAGATGAGAATGGACTGGGAAATTGCATGCAGCAGTGTGCATTTCAGCTTAGCACTTATTTCCTAAGAAACAGCACTTGTACCAAAAAATCAATGTCAAGAGCTGGAAACCCTGTTGCTAAAGCTTGTAAGTATTTCAGCAACACTTCACACCTTTTTCAAAGTATAGTATAAACCAAATAAGCAAATGCAACAAATACAATAATTAAAATGGCCAAGAAAAATGCCTTAATTAGCACTAGGTTGTATTTCCTGTACTCAATCAAAGTCCTCTATTCTACATTCAGTTACATGCATGAACTCCAATAGATCTTCCTGGGGATGTAGTATTCTGAGATAGTAGCCACATTCTTAAGTAAAAAAAAAAACAAAACAAAAGATGCAGATACATCTTCATAAACCTTAGACAGTATTTGTCAATCAAATACTACACAGAATATAAAGTATGCTAGCTGTCATGGTGAAGATGTACTCTTTACAAAAAGCTTACTTTTAAATATTCTTATCACTATGAAGGATTGTCATGAGCAGAAAAAAATACATTGTTGCAAAGGGTGATATTTAACCATCCTGGAAAGTCAATTAATGTTAAAGTGAGGAGGCAGATTTATTCAAAGACATAGCTGTGTTAGTCTGGAATACCAGTATGCAAAGGGTTCTTATAGCACTATAGGAATGGAGAGAAAAAAACTTGGCTGCATACATTTCTGTAGATTGTTTGCATCCCAGAAAATGTATGCTACCATCTTCATCTATAATGTGCTATCAGATACCTTTGGATGTTTTTAAACTTCTCTTCAGTTGGTCAAAGGACACAGCCAATTGAAGTATCTTGTTAGTGAGATATGCAAGTGTAAATCCAGTTTACACTTGCACTCCCCCCACCCAGGTCATTGCAGAGACTAGTGTTCTCTTCCACTCCCAAATATGACCAGAGAGCACACCCTTCAGAATAACAGTACTGTTGCAAGAACTCCTCTGAAAATCCATTCTGTCATTGATAGAGAGTTTGAGGGATGAGAAATACATCTGGCTATAATTGAAGCCAAAAATTGAGGTATTACAAACTGTGGATACCGAGGGAAGCCTGGCAAGTTCTGCTAACCATAAATGTTCTGTGTCAGGAAATTAGGATCTCACCAGCATGAAGGCAAACAACAGATGTTTTTATTCAATTTGCAGAAGGGACGCTTGCACAGCAACAGATTCTCAAAATGTACAAGTGTAAAACACAAGGAAAAACCAGGCATCTTTATACCAAGAGTTCACATGCAAATTCCCATTTCTCCAATTGGCCAATGCCAGAAAGCCAACTGGCATTTCCCAGGCCTCTGATTGGTCAAGAGGCGGGTCTTAGCCAGTGCACATGCTGTGTTGCAGCCCAGCCACCTGCGTGACACCTTTTCACCCAAAATGAAGAGCTATTTAGCCCAAATATAGCTCAGCCAAGAGGTATTCAATCCACTGATTTAAAGTTTATCAAAAACACATGTTCTATAGAAAAAAATACATTCCAAGGTAAAAGATAAAAAAGTAATTCCAAGGTACACATAATAGGTCAAAACAAAAGTACATCAATGAACCTGGAAAACCAAGAGGGCACCCACTCCCTTCTTCAAAACCCGAAAACAAGCCTGAAAAAAAACCTTACCAGGTAACCATTATGGTGGTCCTTCAGTCCTCCTGGCATGTAGAAATGACCCACCAGGAGACGGGGGTGGAGGAGGAGAAAATCGCTCCTTCCCCCATCTCCTGGCACATCATTTCTATAAATCAGGAGGACTGACAGACTACTCTAATGGTGGCCTGCTAAATTTTGTTTTTAAGTTTTCAGGCTTGTTTTGGGGGGGCTTTGGGGTTGGCTGGGTGCCATCCTAGTAGTTACCAGGATGGCATCTAGACAGCCCACCCGGGAAAACCTTTTTTTTTTTTTTTAGTGTGTGTGTGGATTTAAACCCTTGTCAAAGCAAGTTTTTAAAACCCACTTCAGTGCGGGTTTAACTCCTGTCTGGAATTGCCCTTAGTCTTCCCTAGCCTGGAACTTTTGCTGTTAATTTGATATCAAATTGGGTTACCTGGGTAGTGTGGAGATGTGTGTGTATATATATATACACAAACTCTATACCAGTTTTTCAAGGAATAGCCATGGTAGTGCCTTTGCCTAAATATGTTAAAACTACCACATCCCAACTGACCTTGGAAGCTAATCAGCATTATCCCTGGTTAGTCGTATTATGATGGAAGATTAGCAATGAATGGCCGGTGCTGTAGGCTATATTTCAGAGAGAATGGGAAAAACCACTTACAAATGTTCTCTACTTAAGAAAACCTTAATTCATGGGGTAGCCATAAGTGGACAGGCACCTTGATGACAAACATGTACAAAGTCATGTTGGAGCACTCCAGCTTGTAAAGAAACAGTACTGTGTAATAGAGGTGTGCAAAACTGCTGAAATATAATAAATAATTCATTTTGGAAATTTAGATGGCCCCTGTCTCATTTTGTAAAGATCCAGAGGGGTCCTGTTCTGATTACTAATACAAAGCTCAGAAGCTCCGTAATTGCTGCATTAAGATTTGTACCATTAGCGGCAATTGGGAAAATTTAGAGATTAATTTCTCCATAATTTTTATGACTATCAGGATGAAACTTGGCAAATCTGTAGATGATGTTTATGACTTTAAACCTGCTACATTTTGGAACATTTTGGTCACCCACCAATTTTTTGGAAATTTTAAAAGCTTTTACAAATAATTTTTAAAACCTGTAAGGTATATCCCCTTGAAATTCTGTACAATAAGATAATATAAGCAGCAAATCAATCTTGCAAAGTTTCAAAAAGATTCATTTACCTACTAATTTTTAGGAATTTGAAAAAAAAATCAATTAAAATTATTTTAAAAGAACATGATACATGATACATGAGATACATGAGCAGGGCAGCAAGTCTGTCAAGTTTCAGAACAATCAAGCAATCCACTGATTTTAATGAATGTTTTTAATTTAAGTATATGGGGTTTAAGAGCACTGAGGGGAAGGTAAGGGCTGCAAAGTTTGGGAGGAAGTGGGAATTTGGAAGGGGCTACTAGGCATCCCTCCCTTCCTACTCCCACCAACCATTGTTTCCTCTCACAGCCCCATCTATTCGCACTCGTTGCTTTGGTCACACCCATTTTTACATCAGAGGGGAGGCCCAGCCTCAGTTCTGAGAGAAACCACTGATGGAGAAGGCAGAGGAGGTGATGAGGTCCCTCCACTCACCTCAGGAAGCAGGAGCCACTGCCAACAGCACTGGTCATACATTTAAATATTAAAGGTGTTAACACCAAGGTGTGATTTATGGCAGAGCTCACTAGTGGTTGACCCTAAGATCAATTTTTTGATCCAGAGCACTATGGCTCTAACTGTATAATTAAAAGAAGAAGAAAAAGAAAACACAGACACTGTATCAGAAATACTCAATCATACAAATCATTTCCTAGGGTGAAACAGAGAAGGGTATAATGGAAGGGAAAGTATCTCCCAACATTTTGCTCATTCGATTAGTTGATAACTAGGGGCTTAACCAGGAGCACATGGAAAAGTTCAACACAGATAGATCAGAAGGAAATGCAACATACCTTATAATGAGGGGGTGGCATGGAACTTTGCTTAACTTTTAGAAACAGAACTAAATTATAGCCCTTAGGGTTAAAAGCTTTCACAGTAAACACATTATAATCAGTTACTGGCTGCAGCATTGAAACAATCTGTCTTGCTGTTTCCTGTCTATCTGGCACAAACACTATTCAGATGAATGTAAAAGGAAAAGCTAGACTGTAATCATGAATGACTGTGTGCATAATGAGTAATTCTGTGCCTGCCTACATGCAATTTTTGCTTCTTTTTAATCTTTGAATTGCCAAAGAAAGAGACATGGCTGTGTGTCCTACTTTAGATTGGATCAGTGATTTTATAGCATTGCGGCATTACTGGCAGCAGGACATGACTTGGGAGACTTCCAGACACTGTTGGGCTGATTAAATACACTATCCAGATATCTTTTTTGAGAATATATTTTCAAAACCTCTAGACTGCCTGTGTACTTTTCTTGTGGCAGACTTGTAACTGACATAAATAGTGCTAGATTCATGAATAATCTGGCTCTATTTTGGGCATAGCAATTGTCATATGGTATTGACATCTTGTAACAACAGAGAAAAAGAATATTTTTGATGTTTCAAGATTATGCATGTGAAAGTTTTGCTTAGTGAATATTTTCCATAATGATAGCAGTGGTTGTGGCTGGTTTATATTTGTCTATAACCAAAAAGAGTTGCTATCAGTGGATAAATTGAGTAGTGGTGAGTTCTGAAATACAAGGAAATGGCCTTCTCACATCAAATACTGAAGTTGTGGCTCACCATGCAACCACAAATAATTCAAAGTTGGGTTGTGCTAGGACTGACTTCACATTAGATATCAGATACATTTGATGAAATAGACTGCAGTCTATACAAGCTTAAGCTACCAATTTATTTTTCCCAGTTAGTTTCAGAGGTGCTACAAAATCCTTTTGCATCCTGATCCAGACTAACACAGCTATGTCATTGAAATCCCACATCAAGCAGGGAGAGATTGATATTGTGAGATGTAGAGTGATGCCAAGATGTGAGAGATGGGGAGAAGTGCCTAGGTCCAAGGTAAATGTGTCAAGTGACCCATCTTACACCCTGTAAAATGCTGTCTCACACCCTGTAAGATGCTCCATGTAATAATAGCACACTTCACTTTCACTCTGGCAAAGTGGGACAAGAATTTAAATGTATCAAACATCTTGATTTTTGTCAATTGAGAACTTAGAGGTGCAATTGACTTGCTTGGCTGTGGTTCTAAGGAAATTAATTTGGAACAAAAGTTCAACAGGAATTAGAAGAGGAGAGGAGAAACCAGGAGCATTACTTATAAATCAGTTCAATACACAGGATCTATGAAACAATGTATAACTAAAGATCGAGAAGCATTATAAGTTAAAGCCAGCCAAATCAAAAAAGTCGGTTTCAAAACTAGTTTCAAAAACCAAAGTCCCAACAATATAAAAGTAGTTTAATAGCCCAATTGAAGTTTTTTTATTGTGTTAGAAACGACTTGAGAACATACTGCAAGTTGCTCCTGGTGTGAGAGAACTGGCCATCTACAGAGACATTGCCTGGGGGATGCTCGGATGTGTTGCCATCCTGCTGGGAGGCTACTTTCATGTCCCCGCAAGCTAGAGCTGACAGAGGGGAGCTCATCCTGTCTCACAGATTCAAACCATCAGCCTTTAGGTCAGCAACCCAACCTTTGGGTCAGCAATCCAGCCTGCACAAGGGTTTAACCCATTGTGCCACCGTGGCTTAAATAAATAGAAGCTTATTTAAGATGAAGCCAGGCTGATTTCTGTTGGGCGGTGGTGCAACAGGGCTTCCATTGAATTAACAGGGCTTTTTAGCAAAATGTGTTAGAACTGAGTTGGAAAAAAATACGGATGAGTGATTTTCTTTCATATCTTTCTTCAAAAAGGGCAGTGTTGTGTATATATATATATGTGTGAGCTAATAATAAGCATTTTTACTCACATAATGAATGGAGATTCATTTTGCAGGTCATATAAGGTTATGCATGACTGCAGTTCTTTGGCTGCAAAATAACTAGAAAATTTTAAGCACAATGAATCCAATAAAAACGATATCATTCCATGCTAACTACAATGTTAAACTATAGTGGCTGTAAGGAATAGCTTCATTAATAACAGCCCCAAGAAAACACCATTCTTTCCTCTTGTTACTGTGAAACCATAGGAATCTGTGGACACTGAAGTTATTCAAAGCTGTCTTTCAGCTAAAATATTTTAAAATTGATGAGCATACCTCTTTTAACCAGAAAGCAGTTTTGACAGAAATGGAGTATGGTGGCTTTCAAAATCATATGCTTTGTTCGGTGAGGTAAATGTCTAAATAACCTATTGATTACATACACAAAAGAAAGAAAGAAATAATCCCTTTGAGCTGGAGCCCACAGACTAGCCATTGGTTATGTATTTCTTGCACAAAATATGTTTTGAAAAAATTCCAAAGGAACAACAAAAGTTCAGATCTTTCTCTCACACAGAGGCAAAGAAACTTGCAGAGGTTGGCTTTTATGGATTGTGAAACATCAAAACATCTGAGATTATTATTTTTATTCATACAATTTTTTACTCTAAATTCATGATTTAGAAAACCTCACAACAATATAGCTTATTCTATTATTTCAAAGGCACATAGTTTTTCCAAACACATGACATTCTATTATTAAACTAGAAACAACAAAGTTATTGCGTTGGGTATAGGACAGTCAGTTCTATAAAAATATGTAATCAAAATATGTAGCATGATATAGATCCAAATTTATTTATTATTTTATTTACTGTAGGGTGAATATTAAAACATTGTCTTTAAGGGTCATATAATTCTCCAAACAATCTAATTAAATAAAATTGTGTATATCTATGATTGTACATAAAACATAATCATTATATGTCATTATACAAACCACAGGAAAGGACCATTCAAAATTAACAGTAAAACAGAAACAACTCAAGAATTATGGTAAAATCTACAACACTTGAAAAATAAATAATCTACAAAAGTAGATACAAATGTCCAAGTTTTTAATACCCATTAAAATACACAAGAGGGGTGAAACAAATTTCTATGATGTGTTCACCACTGGGGGGGAAAGCCCGATGCCTACCTGACAGACAGCCTTTGTCAGCAGAGTGAAGACCATGGCATGAATTATTGCATATCAGGGACTCATTATCTAAATTAGGCAGTTTAGCCCAGTGTAAATTTGCCTTGGAGTAAACCCAGATCTAGCATGTCCATTCTGAATCCAATGCCATTGCTCACACAACTTGGGAACATAATAAATGTGTTGGACCATCACTGCCACACTATTCCAAGCCAGCCACAAAGCTCTGACCAAACTCCTAGCCATTGCAAAAGTCTCTGCTAATGTTATAATGGAGCAACCAGCAAGAAGGGGTGGTGATGGCAGTAACACGGGTATAATTGATCCCCTTTCACTGCATTGGTTGGCGCAGGGAAATGGTGATGGTGTCAGTGTCACTGTGAACAATATTAGGTTAAACCAGAGGAAACCTTTTGGAAGCTGTTGTGCACCATACAGACAGCTAGCAATCCATTTGCAATGAGTATTTTAGACATGCATCACTTTGTGACACAGTAATTCAGTTTTACTAGCAAACTGAAGGTTAAACCGGCCCCTTCTAAGAGATATGGACACATACACAGTGTTTGGAAGCATCTGACCACAAAGAAGTGTCATTTATAATGAACATATAATGTGGCATAATGCAATGTAATGTAACACAATGAAAAGCAAGACAAGATGGTGCTATGTGATAATAAAATAATGCATTCATTCCAAAAGGCTTTATATTCAGCTAATGTGACGATACCAGAGTTATGGTGGAAACAGATATGAAGGTCTTTGTCAGTTAGATGGAATAAAGAAAGGCTTATAGCAAGTATATAAAGGGCTAAATGTTAGCTCAGTGGTGTCAGGACATTTCCTTGCTCAAAGCCAAAATATCTAAGTATTTAACCCAGCTCTCTTGTTTTCAAAATTCAATACATCTTCAGCTAAGGAAGAGTTCATCTCTCTCTCTTGTTTTGTTTGCAAAGAAATGGGTCTGGATATAGCATGGGGAAATTGCACTAAACTCATTTTTATTATGCTTTTGGAACACACTTATTCAGTGTTAAAATCCACTACACAAACACCATGGTTTCCCCTGCCTAATAGTTGGGCTGGACCATAGAAGAAAACATTTTTTCAGGCTGAATCAGAAGAGTGGACTGAATTCTCCTGAATGTCAGAAAGAGTGAAGAAAGGGTTGATCATTAGATGAAAGGTGGACAATTTTAGCATCTCAGAGTGTTTGGCCTATAGCTCCCATCTGTTGTAGTCATCACAGTCCAAATGCTTCTGGAGGGATCACATCCGTCCAATCCTGTATCAGGCTAGCACTACTTGAATCTTATGCCAATTTGCTACATGGCATAAAGAAGAACCATTGCAAAATTGCTGAAAACTTGATTTATTTGTCATTCTGACCTCTGTAAATCAGGGATTTTATAGTCATAGATTAAGTTCAATGAACTTTTAACCCATTCAACAATTAACTAACTAAGCAAATGCATTCTGACACTCCCTTTCAGTGAGTTACTAGAGAAAATTTAGTACATTTATAAAATGAATAAATTATGGCTGGAGCACAGCAATTTAACTCTGTTTATTATGTGTGTCTATTAAAGATGACCTAGATACTGCAGCAATGACAATTCTGTGGAATTTGTTAATCTCTGATGGGATTTCTTTGGTAATTTGATAATTTGAGTGATAGCCCTGTGTCTAATGAAGATTAATCTCATCCCAAAATGTGAAATCCCATTTCTGATGGTATTGTAAAGATATTAGAAAATAAAATGTGTCACACTACTTTATATACGAACTGGTCCATAATCCTGAGTCTTCTTTCATTGTAATCTCACTTTCAGTTCAAACCGTTTTCTCCTAGGGATGAGAAAGAATTTCATTCAACATATGTTTCAGCAGGAACCTGCTGAACTTGCACTTCCTAAATAAATACTGTAAACTAACTGAAATGCAATTATCCTTCAGCATCTGTAATTTTGTGATATGGTTCTTCACACTCATGCCACACATACATTAAGGAAAAGGATGTACACAAATATGTGTAATAGGTAAGGGAAATGTGCACCAAGATACATATATCTAACAGACTAAAACTTGCATGGAATGGTATGTAGATATATTGTTAAGATTTTTAATTGGATTGCTATTACAATTTTCAAAATATATTTTAGTATGATTTTTTTTACATTTTACTTAAATCCACGTGAGCCACCTTGAATTTGACTTCAAGAAAGGTAGGTTATCAGGGAAGTATACATACTTACACACATATGAACACGGGCAATGGGAGAAAAAACATATTTTTAACAAAATGCACAGAAAATTATGCATGAAAAAATATACACGAAAAAGAAGAAAAAACTTTGTGATCGGATATTACAGTAAGCTCAAAGAATCACACATTCCTATTGTTAGACCCCATTCAAAATCACAGGCAGTCTATGTATAATCACTTGTGATATTGTATGCTTGAGAAAATAGCTAAATTGTGCAATGACAGCTGTTGGCACATTTGGGGTTTGAAGTTGATTTTTTATATTACTGTATATTAACAGAATTTGGTTTCAAGTTTATTCGTTCAGTGGCTAGGAATGCTGGTAAAGGTGCTCGGAAAATATCTGGAGACTGCTACATTGCCATCCATGGCCTATGGCAATTGGGGCTTACTATTATCATTTTTTCTTTCACTTCTAATATGCAGCAATGTTATTAAGCTGTACTTCTGCATAGAAAAGTAGAATATCAGTTTATTTGATTTCTTGACATGTCTTATATGTCCACTCTGGCATTATCTTTTATACAACTTGTCAGTGTTGCTTTATGAAGTTGTCCAGACTCCAAATAGAAAGATCTGCTCTACCATCTTGTGCAGTATCTGTTAAATACACCTTTGTCATTTATAGGAAAAGCTAATGTCACCGCAAATAGTGAAATATATTTGTCAAGTTTAATAAAGAAGAGGAGAGCTTTATACAAAAGTCAAGGTCTGTCACATCTAGTTTTCCACTACTGTTCATATGCTCATCTCCCCCACCCTCCCTCCAAACCTTGAGAAATATATATAATGGAAACATTTAATATCAGTTAATGACTATTAACCTGCACTAGTCACAAATCACTATTTGCCAAACAATAAGTGATCTTGGATAAGGAAGGCCATGCTCAGCTAAGGGCAGGCAAACAGCACAATACAGATACAATTATGCATCCAAATGGGTTTGTGGCATCATTTGTACTTGTATATTTGGATTGAAATATAGAATGCAGAATTGTTGTCCTTTTATTCTTTTTCAGCATAGGGTACATTGAGGATTTTTGTTAACATATTCATGATTGGGTTGCTGTGAGTTTTTTGAGTTCTATGGCCAGAAGAGAATGCTACTGGAACAGCAAACCAGTGATTCCGACCATTAAAGCCTTCGACAACACATATTTATGATTATTTATATAAAAAATAATAAATGCACCAGTTTCATGGGGATTTTTGCCATTTTAATCTTGTGAGGATGCCTGGGAGAGAAGATGCAACCAAGAAAGTCGCATCTATCTCCTTATTTTAAGCATGCAAGTAGAGTTGTTTCAGGAATGCAATCAATAAGAATTCCTTTCCTCACATATTGAGCTGATTTAGGTAAAGGTAAAGGTTTTCCCCTGACATTAAGTCCAGTCGTGACCGACTCTGGGGGTTGGTGCTCATCTCTATTTCTAAGCCGAAGAGCCAGCGTTGTCCGTAGACACCTCCAAGGTCATGTGTCCAGCATGACTGCATGGAGCACCATTATCTTCCTGCTGGAGCGGTACGTATTGATCTACTCACATTTGCATGTTTTCGAACTGCTAGATTGGCAGGAGCTGGGGCTAACAGCAGGCGCTCATTCCGCTCCCGGGATTTGAACCTGGGACCTTTTGGTCTGCAATTTCAGCAGCTCAGCGCTTTAACACACTGCGCCACCACCAGGGTGAAATGTTACAATGTAGATGGAGTAGGCTTTCTAGGAACCTCATCATATTAGGAAATACTCCATTTCTGAGGCTGTTTGAGAATGATTTCCCATCTTATCATTATTCTGTCAGAATCTGTCTGCGAAGTTCGTACAAGGCAGGTTCGTACAAGGGGATGCGATCAGCAGAATAGCCTGGACCTTAACCATCTAGGGCTTTAAAGGTAATAACCTGAATTTTTAATTGTTCCTGGTGAAGCTGCTGCAACATGGGGGTTGTCCACTTCCTGTAGCCAGCTTCAGTTAGCAATCTGGCTGCAGCTCTTTGGACCAGCTGAAGTTTCCAAGCACTCTTCAGAGGCAGCCCCACATTGAGCATTTTACAGCAATCCAGATGGGATGCAACTAAGGCATATACCACTGTGGCTAGATCTGGCTTCTTCAAGAAACATGCACAGTTGGTGCACAAATTTTAGTTGTGCAAAGGCCCTCCTGGCCACCGCCAATACCTGGGCCTCCAGGTTCAATGCTGAGTCCAGGAGGACACCCAGATTGCACAGCAGACCTGTGTTTCAGGGGAAGTGTAACCCCATCCAGCAAAGACTGGATCCCTATTCCCTGGTCTGCCTTCCAACTGACCAAGAGTACCACTGTCTTGTCTGGATTAAGTTTCAATTTGTTTGTGATCATCCATCACTGATGACAGACACTGGTTTAGAGTCAGGACATCTTCCTTGGCTTTAGGTGGAAAGGAGTAGTAGAGTTGGGTGTCATCTACATATCGGTGGCACTGAACTCCACAACACCGATACCTCTCCCAGTGGTTTCATGTATATGTGGAACATCATGGCGAGATAAAATGGAACTTTGAAAACCCCCGCAAGACAATGGCCAGAGATTTGAACAGGGGTCCCCCAGCACTACCTTCTGAGTACGGCCCTCCAGGAACGACTGGAGCCACTGTAATATAGTGCCTTCCAGCCCCATCCCAGTGAGACAACCCAGAAAGATACCATGGTCAATGGTATTGAAAGCCGCTGAGAGATCCAGGAAAAATAGCAAGGACACACTCCCCATCTAGCTCTCTGTGGAGGTCATCCACCAAGGTGACCAAGGCTGTCTCTGTTCCATAGCCAGGCCTATAACCAAATTGAAATGATCTAGATAATCCATCTCATCCAGAAATCCCTGAAGTTGGGAGGCCACCACATGCTCCAAAAGAGGTAGGACACTGGCCAATAATTATCCATTTTAGAGGAGTTCAGGGATGGCTTTTTAAATATAGGCCTCACCACTGCCTCCTTTAGGCAAGATGGAACTTTGCCTTGTACTAAGGAGGCATTGACCACCCACTCTGCCAGTCCACCTCTGACCTGTTTGATTAGCCAGGAAGGACAAGGATTTAGAATTCATGTGGTAGCTCTCACCTCTCCAAATATCCTGTCCACATCCCCAGGCTGCACAAATTGAAAGGTATCCATCAAACTGGACAAGCAGAGGTTTGGAGTCCCATAAAGTCTAAACCTCACCAGGTCCATGACAATGGGACTGTGACCAATTCCTTCACATCATCCCTTCTTGCATAGAAAACACGATCTAAAGTGTGTCCAGCGGCATGGGTAGAGCAAGACATCACTTGATATGCCATCTATTTCTGATGATTTATTTCTCTCTAAAGTGATTTGAGAGCAGCTTCTACTTCACTTCTTAGAACTGTGGTTTCATCAGCAAGAGATTCTTCCTTGACTCAATCTGTCATCTTTTAATCTATTTCATATAGCTCCACACTGTATTGCATCGATCATATTTTACTCTGTCTTTATCATATAGTTTGTCCTCCTTTTGGTCATATGTTATCTTGGATCTGGTTTCTTTTCTGTTTCTTGAGTGTTGAGGATGTTGTTGTTATTGTCTTCTATTCCTTGTGCTGACTATTATTGTTGAATTTAGGATTCTGGACCTATTCTTATCAGTTTTTATTCTTGTTCCTCACTTGGCCTTAACCACTTGAAGAATTTCATCAGTCATCCAATGAGACTCTTTTTTCTTTCTAGATCTAGAGAGTGTATTTTTCTACAATAATGTATCTAATGTTAGTCAACTGTTCTTCAGGTTTCCAATCTATTTAGGGGTGTAATTGTGGAGAAAAATACATATATATTATTAAGCATTCAATAACCAAAATATCAAGGTACTATTTTGATATTTTTAAATGCTAATTATATGGAAATAGAAACAAAGGGAACATGCAAAAGAGACATAGGTAGAAAGCAGATAGATTTGTTCATCTCAATCCCATTCATCCCGTTTTGTTTGTGGTGTATCTATGATACAGTCAAGGTCTTCTTGAAAACAGTTGTCATAAGCAATGCATTTGATATATATTATTATAGTTTACATACTCATACAAGAAAGTTATAGAGCAATTCAGGTCTGCTCTGAATAATAATCCCATTCTTTGCTAAACTCTCCTCTCACATTTCTCATATGTATATACTTTAAAGAAGTGTGCCAATTTTATCTGTGTTTCTGCACCTTTACGATTTAAAGTAAAGAGTTCACTGCTTTTCAGATAAACTACAATGTGAAGTTAAGATGTAAGGCACCTTTTCAAGCTGAATGATGGTGCAGGGAAATCTATATCTAAACTAGGCAGACCACCTTCCTTTCATCTCCTTTTTTTTTAAAAGCATTCATTTGATTTAATTGACTTACACCCATATGTAGTATTATCATTCTGAATATTGCTCAGATTAAGAAACACAAATTCACTATTCCAATGGACTGCTGCTCACTGGAAGTATTCAGGTGATGTCAGTTCTATGTGGGGACATGAGAGACGCCTCCTACAAGGATGGTAAAAACATCAAAACATTTGGCCGTCCCCTGGGCAATGTCCTTGCAGAAGGCCAATTCTCTCACACCAGTTTCTCAAATCTCTCCTGACATGAAAAAAAAAATCACCACATTGGTGACTTTATATGAGCTAAATAACATTTCAATGTATAGAAAACATAAATTGGAGATCATGGATTTTGTTGTGGTTCAGTCTGATGATGAAGGGGGATTTGGGTTTGCACAGTCTGAAACTGCAAATGTTAGACAGTCTGAGTAGCCAGAGATTCAAAATGTTAGTCAGTCTGAGCAGCCAGGGATTCTGAGGAGGCCGCAGGCAAGCAGCCAAGACAGCCAAGAAGATGAGATAAGAGAGGCTGCAGAGCAGAGTGACATTTCCCAGCTTTCAAAATGGGAACGAGAGGAGGGCAGGGAAAGTCAACAATGGCCAGGTAATTCTGAAAGTGATAATGAGGAAGTCCAATTAGACAGAGCAACCAGACTTAGCCTGGGAATGCACCTCCCTAGGCGTTCGTGATGAATTGCTGCCAAAAGGCTAGGAACCCAAGGTCAAAGGAATGCTTTTATGTCTTTCAGATCAAGCAACTTTGCTTTCAGAGCGAGATCTCCTGCTTTGTTCCTGCCTTGTCTATGGCTACTGGTTTCAAGCTTTAAGTCGTGATTCAAGTGTTACGTATGGTTTCTTGGGAAAGTATTCTTGCTTTCATGCTCCTGATAATATCTGGTACCTTGGATTTTGCTTTGATTTAAGCCTTGTCATCTAAGGATCTACTTGCTGTTTTGGGACATTGAACTCTGTTTGGATTTCTGCATTACATTTGGATATTTCATTTCCTTATTTCTTTTTGCCTTAATTTTGTTTATATCCAGTCTGTCTCAGTGGTGTGTGTTGAGAGCAAGATGGACCCTTGCAAGGATTCAACAGATATAAATAAAAATGGAACTATAGCCATTTATTCAACATGCAAACTACTGGTACAGTGAGAACTTGAAAGAATCTGATATTTGGAGACTTGCTCTGCAGTGGCATCCAAGTTTTGAAATTAAACCTCCTTTAGGTGTCCAGTTGGCACTTGTTTTTGGCACCATGATGAAATGTGCCCCATCATCCAAACTTTCATGGGACACTGACCATAGTTTATCTCTGATGTATCAGACTGTGAATTGCTTATAGGTATTTGCATATCTTTCCTTATTAATGCTAAGATGCTGTGTTACCACATACCCACTCTGATATCATTAGATGCAGGGCAAAATATAAGTATTTCAATGAATTACCAAAGTATTTTACTTTCCACCTATCAAACATGTCACATTCTCTGACATAATCTTCCTTATTCTTACCTCCTGTAAACATTTTCAACTGCATCTCCCATCAGTGCCAGACAACATGGCTTAAGGGGAGTAATGTTGGGATCTGTAACTGAAAGCCTATGAAGAATACAAAGTTGGGGAAGGATGGCCTAGCACACTGATATTAGAATCCTGAATGGCTCAGAGAGTAGTATAGTTAGTTAGCTCCTCATACAGAACTACCACTACATGGAGCCATTTAAAATAATCTAGACCTAACATAGATGGACTGAAGACCCAACCTACGGTCATTTATGCCTAGAAGAGATCTCTCCAACACAAAAGTTTCCAGCTATGTCCCCAGAGAGAAAGCACAAAGCAATTACATCACCACCTACTGAGGTGTGAAAGGGTTGCAGTGGATGATGTAACTGCCTCATATCCAACGATGGGAGACATAGATGCTTATGCAATCTATCCCTCATTCTACTTCAGGGAGATTTCAGTAGGACTAAAGTAGGTCTAGGGAGCTGGAGAAAGGAAAAGGGAATACCAAGCACCATAGCAAATAAAAATAGATATAAGTGTAATGATAACTTACGCTGGCATATGCTACTAACAGAATTTCAGCCAGACTCAACAAAGACATCACTGGAAAAGCTTATGGGAAAAACATCTAATCAAGATAATTTTAATAACTTTAGAGCTTTAATTAAAAAATGGTGCTATGCATGCACATACACACATATTTTCATAATTTATATTGAATGTGGCATTCATTCTTCCATAGGATTTTCCATAGTTGTGTAAGCTGCTTTGGTTCATTAAGAAAAAGAAGGCAGATATTCAGTCAATCAATCACCCTTGAATACTTAGTGCCACAGCCCTGTTCCTTGGACTACCTGAGCAATATGTGCCTGAAAATTAATTCCATGTGGCTAAGACTCCATGGAAACGCAGCGATGACTTTAGGTTCCCTCATAGGTCAGCCAAATGTCAGAATAAATTGCCATACTTGCATCTCTAACCCTCACGAGTATTTACCAACCAATCTAGTTTGCCCACTAGTTTCCCACAGCCCAGAGAAGCCCAAATTATTTTTGTTAGTGACCATACTTCCATGGAAACCAATGAATCAACCCACAGTGAGTTTATAAAGGAAAGAACAAATAACAAGAAACATATGTGCAGTAACCAGTACAAGCTTAATAAGATACCACTACTGGCACAGATCTTGAAAGTTCTTAGTTTCATCCTCATAGTATGTCATCAGATATTTACTGATGCTTCAGCCTCAATCATTGCATTCACCATAGTTGCTCTGAGGAACCTATGTTAAATATTTGGAAATTTTCTCTTCTAATCTCTGTTTGAGGAACTTTCTTGTACTGGGTCATATGTACTGGATTTTATAACGTAATGAAATCCAAGTGATTCATGCAGATTTGACTGCATATTTAACACAAAGGCTTTGGAACAAATGCTAGATGGGGAAAGGATTGTAATTCTTTGTCACAAGGCTAGCTCAATGGTTAAAAATGTAAAGCTTTTACCAATTAGCAATCCTCTATCCTTTTACAGTAGTCTAGTTGCTGTGGTATGGGCTTGGAGGTGGAATCATTAATTGTGGTTAACTGTTGGGTAGTTTGAAGTATCTTAGGCATTAGCCCCTTTTGTGAGAAAGACAGAGACTAGTTCTATTAAGAGCTAGACTTTTTCAACAGAGGTGGTGCATGGAAATGTGTTGAAATTCTAGCATGCCTCACTAAGAGCAATCTTTCAGAAAACAAAGGCAAGTGAATGATTAATAACAAAAGGACAGGATCAGAATTCATATTGACCTTGACTGATGATAGAGCTGGACAAAAACTAACTAAATTAATTTCACAGGGAGAAATGTAAGTTACTTCATCTAGGTAAAAAAATGAAATGCAGAAGAATAGGATGGATGACACCCGGCTTGATAACAATACATGTGGAAAGGATTTAGGAGTCTTGGTAGACCACAAGCTGGACATAAGTCCATAGTATTATGTGGCAGCTAAAAATGTAAATGAGAGTCTAGGGTGCATTTATCATAGGAGAACACTTGTGACCGAGTATAACTGTCTTCCAAGAGTCTTGGCGGTGCATCCATAAGTGACTGTAGAGACCTATTTTGAATCCACATGGTATTTCACAATGAGGACATAGATCTCCAGGTGGAAGGTGGTTCGAACAAGGGTTTGGTTGACATGCCTTCCTCTTGGCACATTTTCCCCTTTTGAACTCTATTTGTGCCTCTTCAAAGTCTATAGTACTGTTGGTAACAGCTGACCTCGAGTTAGAATGCTCGAGGGCCAGGGATTCCCAGTTCCTAGTGTTCAGTCCACCTTTTCATCCAATGCTTTTGGGTTGGATGAAAAGGTGGACTGAACACTAGGAACTGGGATGTCCTCTTGATGTTCCTCCAGCAACAGCAAGGGTGTCCCTCTGGGCAGCTAAACCTGGCAATTCTAACTGGATGCCCCCCCCCCAAGAGGGTCTTCCTCCAGGGGCAAACCAAGAATGGGCAACTTGGAAGTCCCTGAACAGACTCAGAAGTGGAGTGGGCAGATCAAAAGACAACTTGGCAAGGTGGCACTACCTGGAGGAATCCTCCACCTTGTGTGACTGTGGAGCTGAACAAACAACTCAGCACATGTATGCTTGCCCACAATGCCCTGCCTCATGTATGGAGGAGGAGTTGTTTAAAGCTACAGACAATGCAGTTGCTGTTGCCCGCTTTTGGTCCAAAACTATTTAGTTGCTTGTGATTTCTTTTTTTTTCTTTTTTCTTTTTTCCCCATTATTTGAAATGTATTTGTTGTACAATGCTTTTGACACGAAATAAATAAAGTCCACCTTTTTTGGTTACCTTTCAACCCATCTTTACATTTCTTTTGCTATTCACCATCTTTTTAATGTGCTGTCCAATAGGCATGTACAGTCCAGGAAAAAATGGTTCTAAACTCTCTTTGAAAGTAAGGGGGGGGCTGATGCTTAGTTTCTAAAGTCATTTCTGAATTTTGAAGGCGAGAAGTTCAAAACTTTCCAAGATTCCAAATCTTTGTATGCACCTCATTAATGGCAGATGTGCATGCACATGAAAGAAAACATTATAGTCAATGGGGAAAATTGAGGGGTTTCTCTCTCCCTCATTTTTAAGCTATCCTAATGATTTTTGGTGAATTTTCAAAGTTTTTATATAAAAAAACATTTAATAATAACAAAAACCTGTTCCTGGTTTGAAAGTGTTATTTCCTGTTTCATTGGGTTATCGTTACTTTGAAAGTCATTGTTCTACTTCAGAAACTTTGTTTTTGTGGCTGAAACTTTGTTAAATTGGTAGAGAGAGACTCAACAAACAGTAATGTGTTTTTTTTATATAGGACGATGTCCCTTGCACAAAGACAAGGTTTTGGCAGTGTAATCAAGTTTCACTATGTTTTTATGACAGAATCAATTAGGAAATGACATTTATCAACCAGGAACAGAAATCATAGCACACCATCAAATCACTCCTGACAGATGGCCATCAGCCTCTGAATAAAGAAATCTGTTCCTGGTTTGAAATTGTTATTTCCTGTTTCATTGGGTTTTCTGGGGCTGAGAGTGTGTGACTTGCCCAAGATCACCCAGTGGGTTTCCATGGCTGATTGAGGAATCAAGCCACAACTGTAGTCCAACTATCAAACCAGTACACCACACCATGCTGTCTCAAAACGGCCCAGTGCTAGCCAGGAGAGAAAACGCTCCAGGCTTGGTTTCTATGGGGCTCTTATGCCCTGATGCTATATCCTGGAGTGAAATGGGCTCTTATGCCCCAATGCTGTATCCAGAAGTGAAATGAGTTCTTATGCCCTGATGCTATATCCAGGAGTGAAATGGGATCTTATTCCCCGATGCTATATGCAGGAGTGAAAATGCTCCAGGATTGCTTTCTATGGGGCTCTTATGCCTCGATGCTATATGCAGGAGTGAAATCGGCTCTTATGCTCCAATGCTATATCCAGGAGTAAAAACAATCTAGACTTGGTTTCTATGGGGCTCTTATGCCCCAATGCTATATCCAGGAGTGAAATGGGCTCTTATGCCCCAATGCTATATCCAGGAGTGAAAACGCTCCAGGCTTGGTTTCTATGAAGCTCTTATGCCCCGATGCTAACGCTCCAGGCTTGGTTTCAATGGGGCTCTTAAGCCTGATGCAGGAGATTGGTTGAAAACACTTTCTCATATATCTGAAGGTATTCTGAGGATGGGCTCCAACGCTTCAAATTGGAAGGTTAATTCGGAAGTGCCAAACCACCTTGGAACCCCGTTCAGAATCCAAAATAGCTATGATTTTATTACGATTAACAATGGTTTCGATCAATTCACCCATTCCTAGTGCTTAGATTAAATGTGTTTGGTTTTTATTTCACAAATAACTGTGTTCCTAGCTGTAGGCAGCTTTCCCCTTCATACCAGGTACCTTTAAGCTCAACGTAATCCTTCACATTCAGAGTAACAGTACTGACAGTACAGTAGTCTTCTTCTGTGTTGAGGTCTTCCAGTTGCTTCTGGCTTTTAGGATGATTTTGTTATAGGGAATGCCTTCTTGTCAGACTTCTTTGTCAAACTTCTGAGCTGTCTGCTTGAAGCTTCACATAACCTCACAGTATAATTTCCTGCCCTCCTCACCAATCAGCTTTGATCTTGATATTGTCTTTCAATAGGATTCCCTCAGAGCAGTCTTTTTCATTCCCCAGCTTTTCAGCAGTTTTTCTTCAGTCAGCAATCATTAATTTCCATCAGATGTCACTAGCGTGCTCTAACAGACTTCCAACTAGTATTTTCCAGAACTCATGACCTGACAGAACATCTAACTGCCAGTTACCCTCATTGACTCCCATAACTGATCCCAACATAGTTTCTCCTTCCAACCATTTATAAATTCAGCCTGAAGTCTGTGCCCTTAAGAACCAAAACTAAGCCAGCCACAGGGTGAAAACAGGCAGGCCTAGCTAGACTTCTGGGGCCTCATCTATACTACCATATAATGCAGGTTGAAACTTCATTATATGTCCAGTGTGAGCACATATAATGCAGTTTAACTATATGGCAACTAAATGAGGCCTGAGTTATGGATTAATATTATAACTACATTAGCAGTATATACACTATTTTCTCAAACAGTCAAAAACACAGTGGTCAAGACATTATATAGCTCACTCCATCTCCTGATATGACACCTTGAAACTCACCTTAAAGGCCAGGCACCCATACTGAGTAAAAGATTTTTGCAAGACTAGCAAACAGGGCATAGAAGAATTATGCATCCACTTCCATTCCACCTGAGAGCCATGGTGCATTGAGCAGGAATGAATCACTGCATGGCCCTGATGCAATTCCTTGTCATACTACAAGAGGGAGCTTAAGGCCCTGCAGAACTCTTCTATTTGGAATGTTGATTGTTTTTTAAGGAACATTTTAGGGGCATTTACAGTTATGGCAATGGTGCCACAATCATAAATGTGAATATTAAGCAGTTATGAGGTTGCCAGTCTCGCTTGCTACTAGTCTTGTGAATTTGCATAGAATCACTATCTGTTTCTGTTTGTTTCATTCGTAAGGCCCTGTTTTTGTTTTTGAGTGCCTCTCCTGAAAATGGGCACCTTTACCAATGAGCCTTTTTGTTCTGCGTCCAGAAATACAAATATTTTTGTGCCATTGGCAGCAATGGGCAGGCTTCCCAGGCTCCCCTTCCTGGCATGTGTTTTAAGGAAGCTTTTTATTGGGGTTTGCCTCACCTTCATCTTGGGAGTCAAAGGACTGTCTGGATAGGGCTGAAAACACCCCCGAGGTGGAGATAGAGGAGAGAAGAGGGATTGCTGTCTGGGTGGAAAACTAACCAGCACTGCCGCCATTTCTCCCTGCCGTTTCCCCCTTCAATCGGGAAACCTACCTTGTGCCACTGCTGAATTCTCTTCATTGGAGCTAGGGGTGGACCCATGGTGGGATCCTTGGTGCAGGGTTGGGACACATTGCATTCACTGGTGGCTTGCCAAAGCTTGCTCTCCATCGTATTTGCCAGCATGCAAGCCCAGAAAGGCACTGGCAGGTATGAAAGCTTTGGGCCTGCATATCACACACACACCATTTCAAGGAGAGTGCATGTGTGGTATGCAGGCCTAAAGTTCCTGTGTCTGCCAGGACCTGCAGCCGAGTGCCAAATAAGAAGCACTCGGTTGCAAGCCTTGGCAGGCATTGACATTTTGAGCCTGCACACCACACACACACACACACACTCTATCCAAGGAGAGTGTGTGTGTGGCATGCATGCCCAAAGTGCCAGCAACTGCCAGGGACTGCAGCTGAGCACTGAGTAAAAAGCACCCGGCTGCAGGCCCTGGCAGGTGAAGGCACTTTGGGTCTGCATGCCACACACACACTCATTCCAAGGAAAATATGTGTATGGCATCCAGGACCAAAGTACCAGCTCCTGCCAGGACCTGCAGCCAAGTGCCAAAAATCAGGTGACCAAATGGTTACCGTTCCCACTTTCCTTTCATTTCACTGTTATTTTCATACTGGAGGAGGGGTTTACCACATTGTGACATCCAAATGAAACAAACAGTACAAAAACACGGATTAAATGGCATAAACATGACTACTTGCTACACTGCAGTTACCTGACAGGATGAGAGCTAATGTTTCTTCATAGCAGGAAAACATGTAACATTTACAAGGAAAGAATGGCAATTTTCTAATTCTTTTCTAATTTGTTGTTAACTACTATCAAGGCAACTTCAGCTTATGCCAACACCATGAATAAAACACCTTAACTCATCCAGTTAGTAACTATCCTGCTTAGAACTTGTGGATTCAGGGTATGGCTTCTTTGATTGATTCCATCCATTTGTAATCTGGTATTCCACATTTCCTACTACAGTATAGCTTACTATGAGTTACTTACAGTACTTACAAGTGTTAACTACAGTGGCACTGCTAGTATATCTGAGACTGCTTCTACACAGACACAATCTGAATCAAAATATGGATTAAAGAAATTCAGTTCTACTTCAGATAGTCTGCACACACACCCCAGGAACCACGAAAAAGCTCCCACCTCATCCACAAAGTTTCCCTCATGCCAAATCAATCCATCAGAATGACACATATTCGTTTAACCCGTTGAGAGAAATGCATTGAAGTGCAGCAGCCCACTGGATGAGAATCAGCAATGGAACTCATCTTCTTTTCAGCGGTGGCACTGTTTACATTAATGATGCACATGTTACTCCTGAATTTCTGCTGCAGTGCATTTTATCACCAATTTTTTACTATCTCCTGACTTTTTAAAACACGTGTTATCATGTGGTTGCCTGTTGCAGAGAGGTGTATGTCTTCTATCCACCCCCCTCTATAATTCACATCCTTCTGGATTTTACAGCATGTGTAGATGTGTCCTGAGAGATTCTTTACCAGTGCCACCCCCACTACTGCTGCTGCCCAGTAGTTGGTAAGCAGATTTAGTCTGGCTTCTTTTCCCAACAAAAGCCTGTCTGACATGGGAGACCTTCCTAATAGCACTACTGCCATTAACATAGCCTCTTGCCTCACAGAAGCATGCATGCTACCTCTGTGGAAAGGTATTACTGTTTGTGGGGGTGTTAGGGGAACCACAATTTATCTCCAGTTAGTCTGCCTTTCAAGTGTGATTGTTTCTGTTAGCAGAGCAAGAGGATACATGGAATATGATAGCTCTCTTTCAAGTAGGACATGCTAAGTAGATTTCATTTGACTAGGGAGAGGAGAAGATGGGAATGGACTATTACACAAACGAATACTGTTGAATTTCACTTCATAAAAGTACATGTGGCTGCTGTTTAGTTCTTGCAAGGATTCCATGTGGCTACTTTCCTGAATCTTTTTACATTTCTGTTGTTTGTCAGTTCTGTTAGCCAATGAGCTAATTGGTTATAAGGCAGTCTCGCACTGTTTTTGCAAACATTTAGATTTGTTTGTATTATAATTCAGTGTAGTTTCATCTTTCTCTTTCATCATCCAATGTTTATTTGCTATAGTCCATCAAAATCAAGCATAAAGAGCAAAACTTGGGGAACATTTTTATTTATTTGAATTTCAGAAGAGTAAATTTGTTTCAAACAATTTTTTCTGCTATAAAGATATTGTAAATATACTCCACTGAGTAGCATTCTATAAATCTATAAAATAAACTTCCAAGACAAGTCTGTCTTATCATGCCTGCAGGCAAGAAGACTGTTCTGTTCATTTATAGCCTGCTATTTTTATCTTCACTACTCCTATTGCTATTTTCAGGATAATCTAAGTATGTTTTTATTATAAAGAACCAATTCTGTAAGCCTATGAACTAATTGGGCTCAGGTAGTGTAGAGGCACACATCGATGGCAATTCCCAGGTGATGTCCAGCTCATATGAGGCTTCCATTACTTTCTTATTCTCCATGTAATAATGTTAATTCTGTTTGAGCCCAATAAGGATTTTAAGGGTACTAGCACAATAGGAAACAAGGGGCAGCCAAAAAGGCAGATTCTGGGGGAAAAAAGCAGAAGAAGCATGTTTAAATAAATCCAAGGAGCTCTCTGAGCAGATCTTCAAACACTTCCTTTTACAGCCCCCCATATCTATTTTCTATTGCCTTCCAAAAATGGGTGCACTGCTAAATGGGTGTTTTTGTTCAGCTTCCCAAAAGTACGGATCTTTTCAGCCCATTGGCAGCAATGGGGAACTTACAAGGCTCCCCTTTCTCCTGAGAGTCTTTCCTTTCTTCCCTTCAAGGGAGCTTGGGTTTCAGCAATGCAGTTAAGAAAGCACCCTATCCAACTCATTATGGGGAGGGGGGGACTTCCCACAGGCTCTCCTTCCATATCCTTTAAGACCTGGATTTTAAAAAGCATCAGAGTTACCACTCTTAAGTTTCTGGATCCTTTCTCTTCAGTTTGTAGAGGAGGAGACTGCGTTCTCCTCCTCTACAAACAGGCATGTACTTTCTTCTCTCCCAGCATCAAAAGCTTTCCAAGGCATTTTAAGGAGGCCCAGGGAAGGAAGAGTGATGACCTGGAGCTCAGTCAAGCGATTCTCTCTGGACTACCTTAAAAATCCCTTCACTTGCCATCAAGGCTGCAATCTCCTTTCTGCTTGGGGTTTTCCTTCCTTAAAGCCGTTTCTACTTTCTACTCTAGAAGAGGTAGGCTTCTCTTTTTGTTTGCTGAAATTACTATTATTAATAATAATCTTTTAGAAGTATTTCCTGAAGAAGAGAAAAAGAAGGAGAAAAGAAGCTAAAAGAGGGAAAGCCCCCAAACGCACATGTGTGCACCCCACCCACCATCCCTCAGGTCCACAACTCCCAGTTAGTCCCATTAAATAAAAAGAATCAGGAAAATAAAGGAAAATCAAAAAGATTAAAATGTGATGCCAAATAGGGGAAGAGGAGCTGAGATCAGCTTCCGCTTGCTTTCATGTTGGGTGGGTTTTTGTACCAGGAATGCCCTTACTGTTATGAGCTCCTGAAGTACTGAAGGAAATGGAGGAAATGAAAGAAATTACATCCATGCACAACTCTACTGCTCATTCATTTCAGGTTGTTTTGCAGAAATGTTGCAAAATGGCAGTGCACCCTTTTGCACCATCATACTCTTTGTGTTTCAGCGGTGTTAGTTCCTTTATTTGCTTTCTTGCTGATATCATCATCATCATCATTGGCTATTACTCATGGCCGAGTATGATTGCCTTCCAAGTATAGAGTTTTGGTGATGGGTCCATAGGTCACTGTAAAGATATATTCTGGATCTTCCACAGTAAGGGCATCAATTTCCTAATGGAAGGAGGTCCCTACAAGGGTTAGCTTGATGCACCTTCCTCTTGACATCTTTCTCCAGTTCACTCTCCATCTGTGCCTCTTTGAATTCCACAGCACTGTTTTTAACAGCTGACCTCCAGCTAGAATGCTCGGGGGGCAGGGTTTCCCAGTTCTCTGTGTCTAGTTTTTAAGATTAGCTTTAAGCCCAGCTTTATATCTCTTTTGCTGTCCATTAACATTCTGTTTTTTATTCTTGAGTTGAGAATAGAGTAATTGTTTTGGGAAATGATGATTGGACATTCAGACAACATGGCTAGTCCAGAAACATTGATGGCAGGGGATTATAGCTTCAATTGTGGTGAGCTTTGCTTTTTCCAGAAAACTAACATTTGTCCGCTTGTTTTCCCAAGAGATTTGCAGGATGTTTTGGATGCAACACTGATGGAACCATTCCAGAAGTTGAAAGTGATGTTTGCAGATAGTTCACATTTCATAGGCATATAACAGGGTTGGGAGGACAATAGCTTTATAAAGAAACATCTTGGTATCCCTACAAATGTCTCAATCCTCAAACACTTTGCTTCTTTTGAAAAAATGTTGTACTAGCAGACCTGAGATGGTGTTGTATTTCAGTATCAATGTTGACTTTTGTGAAGAGGTGGCTGCCAAGGTAGTGAACATGGTGCTAGAGCACTTAGATTTTCTCAATGTTCAATGAGAAGCCAAGCTTTTTGTATGCTTCTGCAAAGATATTTAAAGTGGCTTGTAGGTTCATTGTCTAGAAATTAGATGAGGAAACAAAGGAATCAGCTATTCTGGATCTGATCCTAACACTGAGTACCTGGTTAATGGAGTGGAATTGATGGGATTCTTAGGTGGGAGTGACCATGTGCTCCTGGGGTTTGTGATACAAAGAAAGGGGGAAACAATGAGAAGTCAAACATGCTTTTTAGACTGTAGGAGAGCTGACTTCAGGAAATTTAAGTAAATACTGAGAGTGATTCCAGGGACAAGAATACTAAAAGTGAATGGAGTTAATGATGGATGGGAGTTTCTTAAAAATGATATAATGAAAGCACAATTGCAAAAAAGTGCCAGCAAGGAGAAAAAAATAGAAGTGTAAAGCAACCAGAATGGATGTCCAAAGAACTTTTAACTGAGCTAAGATTTAAAAGAGGCATGCACAACAAATAGAAAATGAGCAGAAGCACCAAAGAGGAATTCAAACAAATAACCAACATATGTAGAGAAAAGATTCATAAGGCTAAATATTCATAAGCTCAGGCAAGAGAAATTAAAAACAATAAAAAGGGGTTCTTTGGTTATGTCAATAGAAAAATGAAGAAAAAGGAAATGGTATGACCTCTGTGTGGAGAAGGTGGTGAAATGCTAACGGGATAGGGAAAAGGCAGAGCTGCTCAACACCTTCTTTGCCTCAGTTTTCTCCCAAAAGGAGATTGGTGTTCAACCTGAGCAATATGGAGTGGATGAGGTAATAGGGGAAATGCAACACAAAATATTTAAAGACGTTGTCCAGGAATACTTGGCTACTCTAAATGAATTACATCCAAGAGTATTGAAGGAACTAGCGGAAGTCATTTCAGTACCACTGGCAACAAATTAAATTATTGGGGCAAAGGGGTGATCTTTTAGAGGTCTCTAGAGATTCAGCTAGAGTCAAGTTATGTCTTGAAGTCTGATGTTTTCCACTTCTAAAAAAAACCCTACACTTTGGATTATATGATAAACAAGAGTGTGCCCAGGATATTTTAAATTCTGGAGATTAATTTCTGGAGGGAGTTATTTGAGAATGGTCTAGATTAGGAAGCACTGAGTTTGGGGCATGTGGAATTCCTTATCAATGATCTACTAATGATCAAACTAGCAAGATGTGTATTTTAAAAATCAAAGCAGGCTCTCGAACTGCCATTAGACATGTGTAATGTGTACCATAGTTTCTGTCACAAAATTTTAATTTTCAATGACTTAGATTAAATCTATCAGGGGCATGGAAGGTGATGACAGTTAAGCCCATATTACCATTCTAATATACCTTTCTTCTGCTGTTTAATCAGTACTTCAAAATGAGATTACCTGAATAATGTCCTTCCGAAGAATGAGTATATTAAAGGTGTTAGAATGTAATAAACCATTGTCTTTCATGAAAAACAAAGTCTCATCCCAAAGAAGGGGAGAAATGGAAATGTCATTGTTTCGATCAAGAGCAAAATTTATGGACATAGTAGTAGTTAATACATTCTATTGTGTCCATTCAGTTAGGCTACACTTATTTCCCTGCAGTATTGTACAAGGTTATTTGACCTTGATGGTGTTCATATAAAACTTCTCTGCTCTAGTTTTAGTAGTAATTGCTGTCTTTGTTGAATAAGCACAATATATCCATGCTATATTTATATATCCAGTGCATACGTATTTTTATTTACTTAATCTTCAAATATTGTGAGCTTATCTATAGCTTATAAAAATATTATTAATTGATTTTATTTAAATTAGGGGACATGGCTAAATTAGGAAAATGGCGCATGACTCTTTCCATGGGCTGACAACATATGTGGGTCCCATCAGCATCTGGGATACCATACTGGGCCCACATGTTGTCCTGATTGGCACGTCTTCAATTGTGGGAAGGAGTTACTAATGCCCAGTTAAAGGCAAGAAAATATATCTACCAGAGACAGGAAAATATGTCTATCCTAGGGCAATTAGGAACCAATCCAGCAGTCTTGACTACCCCTAAGTAGGAGAATGGCCCAAATTTTGGGGCAGGATTTGAGTTTTTCACCAATTTAGGTTAACCTGGAACAAGGCCACATTAAGGACCTCTTCACATGTACCTTATTTTATGGGGTTTGGCGGCATTTTGATGCTTTAGCCACGAAGCCTGATGGCTCCCATTACACTCCAGCCAACTACTTCTGGGGCAGCTCTGTGGCTGAAGTGCTTCAAAAAATGGCAACAGCAGACAATGGCAGGCTCCCCATTTTTATATAAAGAAAGATGAGTCGAGCTGCCAAAAAAGGGCTTTCCCCATGTGACGAGGAAGGGGAAAAGCTGTGATAGAATTGGGCATGAGGAGACAAGCCCCCAAGCTCCCTGTGTGACTGCCAACAGGATGTGGTGATCTGCAACATCTTCAGCAGCATATGTGAAAAGGTCCCAAGTTACACATTGCCTAAATGCTCAATGTAGATGAGCCCCAAACTTTTATTCTACCATTGCACCGTATTGTAATGATGAACAAGTATGGTCAGATTTGAGGAGGCACAAAATTGTTGTTGTAAGATACATGGACTATCAAACCAGGTACTTTTTAGGTATACCTATGGTCATTCTTTTATGTTAAATGTTGATTCTGCCAAAATTAATAACCCTGGTTTAAATGAATGAATAGTCTGATGTGAACCCAGATAAGGTACATCATTAGATTGGTCCTTGCAAAACTGACTCCCACAACCCAATAGTAATACAGTGGAGTCTCACTTATCCAAGCTAAACGGGCCGGCAGAAGCTTGGATAAGTGAATATCTTGGATAATAAGGAGGGATTAAGGAAAAGCCTATTAAACATCAAATTAGCTTATGATTTTACAAATTAAGCACCAAAACATCATGCTTTACAATAAATTTGACAGAAAAAGCAGTTCAATACAGTTCTGTTGTAATTACTGTATTTACGAATTTAGCACCAAAATATCACGATATATTGAAAACATTGGCTACAAAAATGGCTTGGATAATCCAGAAACTTGGATAAGTGAGGCTTGGATAAGTGAGACTCTGCTGTATATAATTTGTCCCCAATGTGTCTACTGTAGTCTTCATATCAGTTATTCCATCATAAGTAAACCGGGGTTGCTAGTCCTTAGTACTTTCTGTTTTCATGGATTATTTCTTGGAGAAAATCAAGGGTGTAAGTTCTCCAGTTTTGGTGGGCTTAGCTCCAGGCAAGATGAAATGATGTGAAAATCTTTAGTTCATCTAGTGAGCAGCATCGTACTACAATTTGAAAGACTTAATTGATTTTTGATGCATTTTGTAAAGATTTTGGGTGAGGGGTTACTTATTTACCTTCCTCTGTAGCTTCTTTCCTTCCCAATTCCTGTAGCTCCAAGACCACTTTCTGCTGTACTCTACATCCACTTTCTGACTAGAAGCCAACAGAGTAGATGAAATGTCCCTTAACTCATCTCCCTAAATAGGTGAGAAGAAATCACCCCATGATTTCGCTTTAATCTCTGAACTGCCCCTTTAACCAAGAATTTCTGACAGGAAAATATAATAATAATAATAATAATCATCATCATCATCATCATCATCATCATGTGCCTGGATGCCATCGGGTTCAGTAAAATCGTTGACACCTTTATTGAAAACATGATGGAGCACTGGAAAACTGAACTGTTTGTTGGAAATGAAAGCTATGGACTTGTCAACATCAGAAGAGGAATTTTCCAGGGAGATTCATTGTCCCCCTCTGCTTTTCATTATTGCCATGATCCCTCTGTCAACAATCTTACAAAAAACAAATCTCGGCTATCAAACATCTAAGAAATTTCACAAAATTTCGCATCTGATGTATATGGATGACCTGAAGCTGTATGGGAAAATGGAAACTGAAATCCGGTCTCTGACTAACACTGTCCGAATTTTTAGCACTGATATCAGCATGGAGTTTGGTTTGGACAAATATTTGACAGTGGCATTGAAGAAGATAAAAATCATTGAAAGTGAGGGCATAAATATGCTTAATGGCCAAACAATAAAGTGTCACCAGCCAGAGGCCTATAAATATCTGGGCATATTACAGCTGGACAACATCAAGCATGAACATGTGAAAACTGTGGTCAGCAAAGAATGCACACAAAGGGTCAGAAAAATTCTAAAAAGCAAGCTCAATGGAGGCAACACCATCAAGGCCATAAATACCTGGGCCATACCTGTCATAAGATATACTGCTGGCATCATAAACTGGACACAGGTGGAACTATATATTTTGGATAGAAAAACAAGAAAACTCATGACCATTCATCATTCACTGCACCCTCGCAGTGATGTTGACCGGCTATATCTGCCTAGAAGATCAGTTGGCAGAGGACTCTTACAAGTAAAACAAGCAGTCCAAGAAGAAGAACATGCCCTGGCAGAATATGTCAAGCAAAGTGAAGAACCTGCTTTGATTGAAGTCAAAAATTAGAAACTCCTCAAAGCATAGCAGACAAAAAAGCAATACAAGAAATCCACACTATAAACTAGATCTGACAGCTGGCACAACAAAACATTGCATGGAAAGTTCTTTGACAAAATTGAAGGAAAAGCTGATAAGGAGAAGACCTGGCTATGGCTCACAAATGGGACACTGAAGAAGGAGACAGAAGGCCTGATCCTTGCAGCCCAGGAGCAAGCCATCAGAACAAATGCAATTAAGGCCAAGATCGAAAAATCAGCTGATGACCCAAAATGCAGACTGTGCAAGGAAACCGACGAAACCATTGATCATATCCTCAGCTGCTGTAAGAAAATCGCACAGACAGACTACAAACAGAGGCTCGACTATGTGGTCCAACTGATTCATTGGAACTTATGCCTCAAGTACCACCTCCCAGCTGTAAAGAACTGATGGGATCACAAACCTGCAAAAGTATTGGAAAATGAGCATGCAAAGATACTGTGGGACTACCAAATCCAGACTGACAAAGTTCTGGAACACAACACACCAGACATCACAGTTGTGGAAAAGAAAAAGGTTTGGATCATTGATGTCGCCATCCCAGGTGACAGTCGCATTGACGAAAAACAACAGGAAAAACTCAGCCGCTATCAGGATCTTTTTGTTTAAAGATAAAGTATAAAGAAAGATACACAAAATAAAAATTGGATGTGTATCAATCTATATAATTAACTTTCTATGTGTACAAAACAGACTGGTCATAAGACTAGTGCATGTCCTTCAAGTTACTTCTGAATTTATGGTCACCCCATGAATTTCACAGTGTATTCTTAAACAAGAAATGCTCAGAGGTGGTTTGCTCTTATTTCTTTGAAATATTGCCAACAACACCTGATATTCTTTAGTAGTCTCCCATCCAAGTGCTAACCAACTATTCTTGCTATGCTTCTAAGATCAGATAGGATCTAGTGCCTTCAAGATATTTTGGCCTCTTGAGTGGGGTGCCCAGATCCTAATGAATGTAGTGAAAATGAAGAGTCATGTTAGAGAACTCTGAAATACATTTCATGGCTAAAAATATATTTCCATCTATGCTATTTGAAAGGTATACATTTTCCCCTTAAAAAGCCCAGCATTTTATGGAAAAAATAAATGGATTTTGTGTCTGGAAAAGAAAATGTAATCTAGCAAGTGTTTTGTTGCTGCAGTTTGTCCACTCAACCTTATAGTTCTCATGAAAATTACAACCTACATGCTTGCAGTAATAACCATTCATGGCATACATTATTTTCTACAGCAAATGTCCTTTCTTTCTGGATGTGACATAAAGACTTCCATTTACAAATATTGAATGCCAGATGATTACTGGCTAGAATAGATTTTATTTCTGAAATACCAGACCTTGACAGTTTTCACTAAGACGGCTAATATTAAATCAGGCCTTTTGGACTTGTGGTTTTGCAACCCTGTTAACAATTCCTTGATTGTAGTTTACAAAAGAGGCATTCTAAACTTGCTTACTGTATTAAATGATGAAGGGACTGTATACCTTTTAAAAGGATGATGTTTCAATTGAAATAAATGTCCATAGTAAATTACATTAATACCGCATTTTCTTTCAGACAGAGAGGCTAAAGTGTTGGTACACACAGACCTCCCCAATAGCTATTCCACTCCAGAGCTATAGGTAAATTCCTTCATAGGTAAAACATTGGTTGTCTCCAATTATTTGAGTGGGTACCACACAAACACACAATTCTTTGCATTCATTAGAATATTGTGGGATTTTGGATTTGCATGGAAAGTACAAAGCTCTGAAATTATTAAAAGTTTTTTAGATCATCAGGAAGTCAAATATCAATTTTACTAATCCAATGTATTGTGTTTAGAGTTCTTCAGTGTAATGATGTAGAATTATTAGATGCTTAAAGGGTATAAGGATTATTAGGTTAGCACCAACCCTCTCTGTCTTCCAGAAGCAGTTAAAAACATGGCTATTCTGCTGTCCTTTTGAGTAGACAAGTTTGTTATAACCTGGTCCATATCTACACTGAAACTTGCCTTGCTTACTTTTTAGTTTGATTCCCGTTCAGATTTATCTTCCCTACCTGTTATATCTATTTGTCACGACCCAGGCTGCAGAGCACCAATAACCATACACAGAGGCCAGAATCTATCTAATATCTTTATTGAGGAAATATATAAAGTTAATAAAAGCAAGTGTAGGAAATAGTTCAGAAGTAGATCTTTCAGGAAAGGTCAAAATTAGTCCAGAGAAACAATGTCCAATATGAGATATTAAGGTCCAAAGTTGTAATCCAATAACCGAAACACTCACTTTGCCAAGCAAAGTGAGGGGAGAAGACAAGGTCCTTTAGTCCATGAAACTTAGGCAAGGCAAGGAAATAACTTGATTCTTGGATACAAGGCTTAATTCAAGGCAACAAAGAACAAGGAGCAAAAACAGGATCCGTGGTAAATTCGTGGCGAGGTCAAGGAAGGCAAGGCTGGGTCCGTGAAGCAAAACAAGGTCCTGGGAAGCAAGCAAGGCTGGAAACGGGAGCGTAGTCCACACACAACCTACTCCCGTAGTTGACGAATTGACTCCGCAAGATTCCTACGAGGGCAAAACACCTAAGTAGGGTCTCGGTTTCCCGCCAAGAGCAGATTCTCTGGGGAACCAGAAGCGAAAGCCATTCTCTGGGTCCAGATGCATGACTCCTTAAAGTTTCTCATGGGAAGCAGACTAATCAACCATTTGTTTGGCCGCGATTCTCAGGCTTCTGCGATTAGCCTGTTGAGCTCCTCTCTGTTGTTGACAATAATCACGGCGAGAAAAAGGGGGAGATTTTGGCTCAGGGCTTGTTTGGCAAACTTCTGGAAGGCAGACCTCCTGCAGGTGCAAGGGTTCCAGTTCTGGCTGAGAAAGTTCCAATTCTGACTGAAACGGAGGAAAACCTAAGTTTTCCTCTTCATCTGTCACAACAGCGCTAGGAACGGGACTACATGGCCCATGAGTCATCACACTATTTAATGTCCTATTTGTAATAGACACTCCCTAAATCAGTTTTGATTATCACCCAGATGTTATCCTATATTGAACCTTTAATGCCTGGATGATTAACATTTTAACTATGTCGATTTTAACTATGACTTGTTTAAATTGTTTTTAAATTGTGTTGTCTGATGTCTAAATTGTTATTTTATGATTTTATGTGATTATATTGGGAGGTGGCATACAAAAATAAATTAAAAATAATAATAATAATAATAATCCCCCCCGCAGGTGCCACCTTGACATGGTGGGGGGGCTTAACTGCTCCAATGATGACTGAGGGCTGTGTTGGCGGTAGTGTAACTAGTACTACCGGTAGGTCCAACCAAGCCAGAGAGGCCTCAGCTGAGGAGCAGAACTAAGAGCACCTAACCCATTAGCATTATGGAGAATCAAACCCAAACGAAGTCTATACTGGCTCGGTCGTCGCCCAGGATAAAAAGGACCGCGGTGGGTGCTGCTGATTCTGGACATCCATTGACAAGTGGGCTACGGAATCATCAAAACCCAAATGAACAGTCACAGAAGCGGCAGAAATACACAATGCCAGAAAACCGCACAATTATGAAATGCTACTACAAATCTGAACCTCAAAGGCGTGGCTACCAAAAAAGGATGCATCAGCTATGGAAACAAGAGTACCCTGACTCACAGATAACAGAACCCCAACTGGCTCAAACATCTGATTAGTTTACATGGAAAAATGGCCCAACAATTCAATGAGATGCTGCAGAAAGGAAGTATCAGTGAATGGCTAACAACTGGAAGAACATACCTGATACAAAAGGATCCAGCAAAAGGAGCAGCACCAGGAAACTACAGGCCAATAACGTGTCTGCCCACTATGTTTAAACTACTGACTGGCATCATAGCTGACAGAATTCAAGACTATCTTGAAGAAAAAAACATCTTGCCAGATGAACAGAAAGGCAACAAACGGAAAAGCAGGGGCACAAAAGACCAGTTATTGATTGACAAAATGATTCTGGAGAACTGTAAGAGCCGAAAAGCTAATCTTCACATGACGTGGATTGACTACAAAAAGGCCTTTGACTCACTCCCACACAGCTGGATCATCAAGTGCCTGGACGCCATCGGGATTAGTAAAAACGTTGGCACCTTCATTGAAAACATGATGGAGCACTGGAAAACTGAACTGTTTGTTGGAAATGAAAGTTATGGACTTGTCAACATCAGGAGAGGAATTTTCCAGGGAGACTCATTGTCCCCTCTGCTTTTCATTATTGCCATGATCCCTCTGTCAACAATCTTACAAAAAACAAATCTCGGCTACCAAACATCTAAGAATTCTCACAAAATTTCACATTTGATGTACATGGATGACCTAAAGCTATATGGGAAAACGGAAACTGAAATCCAATCTCTGACCAACACTGTCCGAATTTTTAGCACTGATATCAACATGGAGTTTGGTTTGGACAAATGTTCAACAGTGGCACTGAAGAAGGGAAAAATAATTGAAAGTGAGGGCATCAATATGCCCAATGGCCAAACAATAAAGTGTCACCAGCCAGAGGCCTATAAATATCTGGGCATATTACAGTTGGACAACATCAAGCATGAACATGTGAAGATTGTGGTCAGTAAAGAATACACACAAAGGGTCAGAAAAATTCTCAAAAGCAAGCTCAATGGAGGCAACACCATCAAGGCCATAAACACCTGGGCCATACCTGTCATAAGATATACTGCTGGCATTATAAATTGGACACAGGCGGAACTGGACAATTTGGACAGAAAAACAAGAAAACTCATGACCATTCATCATTCACTGCAGTGATGTTGACCGGCTGTATCTGCCTAGAAGATCAGGGGGCAGAGGACTCTTACAAGTAAAACAAGCAGTCAAAGAAGAAGAACATGCCCTGGCAGAATATGTAAAGCAAAGTGAAGAACCTGCTTTGATTGAAGTCAAAAATCAGAAACTCCTCAAAGCACAGCAGACAAAAAACCAGTACAAGAAAACTGCACTACAAACTAGAGCTGACAGCTGGCACAACAAAACACTGCATGGAAAGTTCCTTGACAAAATTGAAGGAAAAGCTGATAAAGAGAAGACCTGGCTCTGGCTCACGAATGGGACCCTGAAGAAGGAGACAGAAGGCCTGATCCTTGCAGCCCAGGAGCAAGCCATCAGAACAAATGCAATCAAGGCCAAGATCGAAAAATCAGCTGATGACCCAAAGTGCAGACTGTGCAAGGAAACCGATGAAACCATTGATCATATCCTCAGCTGCTGTAAGAAAATTGCACAGACAGACTACAAACAGAGGCACAACTATGTGGCCCAAATGATTCATTGGAACCTATGCCTCAAGTATCACCTCCCTGCAGTTAAGAACTGGTGGGATCACAAACCTGCAAAGGTTGTGGAAAATGAACACGCAAAGATACTGTGGGACTTCCGAATCCAGACTGACAAAGTTCTGGAACACAACACACCAGACATCACAGTTGTGGAAAAGAACAAGGTTTGGATCATTGATGTTGCCATCCCAGGTGACAGTCGCATTGAAGAAAAACAACAGGAAAAACTCAGCCGCTATCAGGACCTCAAGATTGAACTTCAAAGACTCTGGCAGAAACCAGTGCAGGTGGTCCCGGTGGTGATTGGCACACTGGGTGCCGTGCCAAAAGATCTCAGCCGGCATTTGGAAACAATAGACATTGACAAAATTACGATCTGCCAACTGCAAAAGGCCACCTTACTGGGATCTGCACGCATCATCCGAAAATACATCACACAGTCCTAGACACTTGGGAAGTGTTCGACTTGTGATTTTGTGAAACGAAATCCAGCATATCTATCTTGTTTGCTGTGTCATACAACGTCGTTGTGTCAATTATTATTATTATTATTATTATTATTATTATTATTATTTATTCTTAAATAGTCCCTTTCCTGTTGAAAAGCACAGGTTAACTATTCTAGCCTTTCCACATCCCTAATTGTAAACATGGGTTTGACTTTTTATGATTATAGCAGAACATTCTACCAAATCTTGCCTGGATCAAGAAATAGATCTGACCCAAATATTGAAATGTTACTTTGGAATGTTACTCCAGCTCCTGCCAACCTAGCAGTTCGAAAACATGCCAATGTGAGTAGATCAATAGGTACCGCTCTGGTGGGAAGGTAACGGCGCTCCATGCAGTCATGCCGGCCACATGACCTTGGAGGTGTCTATGGACAATGCCGACTCTTTGGCTTAGAAATGGAGATGAGCACCAACCCCCAGAGTCAGACATGACTGGACTTAACATCAGGGGAAAACCTTTACCTTTTTTTTTTTTACTACATATTCCTAGCATTCCTCACCATGGTAATGCTGGCTAAGACCTCTGCAAGTTGTAGTCACATAACATATGGATAGTAACACAATTTTCACCCTAGCTTTCAAATAAAAATCATAATTTGCTCATTGAATGAAGATATGTATTGTAAGTCCTGCCTTGGCTTTTAATGTTGGCATATATGGCATATTGCAAAGGGCTACTGAACATGGTCTTTGTTTTGGTATTCTATATTTTCATGAGGCTTCCATAGCCTGTTCACAATGCTTTTAAACAATTATCCAGTGTCAACTTGAGACTTCTACATCAGATTAGCAACTTAGCTGGCATTGCCTTTTCCTTTTGAGTAGTTGAAACTAGCATTTATTTATATCACACATGTAATTAAGGAGTTGGTTCCTCCTCTTATAAGAGAAGAGGCGATTCTTATAATTATATACAGAAAATAGGTTATAGCTAGAATTTGTGTAGTCATGGCAAAACATGATTAATAATAAAAGAGTTAAAAATAGAATGCTTCCTGACATAGTGAACAGTATAGCCAGCATAGGAAGTCATAAAGAGGTGTTAACTGGACTGCATTATTGTATTTGCATATGTAAATAATCATGATCTAATAAAATGAGGTGGAAGTGTAACCACAGTTTCCCATTAAAAAGTGGATTCATTAAATCAACATTGCTTGTTTACTAGGGGTGCGCATATCTTCATTTTTAATTAGTTTTTCGGATCAAAATAGTTAGATATTAAGAAACAAATTAAGATTCAAAACACTGACTTATGACTTTTGGATGAGTTGTGTAAGTCTCGTAAATGGTTCCAGGTCTCTGTCGTGTGCACCACTTCTCCCCCAAAAGGGCTGGGTTTGGTTCCACCAAAAGGAAGATGGTGAGGCTGGGGTGGAGGAAGAAGCTCTGCTTTTTCCTCAAAGGAGGCAGCAAGGGATGCTGGGGAGGGGTGGGTGGCCAAGGGAGAAGCCCCTCCCCACACACATGGCTGGCCCAGAAAGAGAGGCAGAGACAGCACTCACATTGAGGCTTTAATGCTGGAAGCGAGCAGAATTCTGGGAAATGACCTGACCTGGAGACAATGCAGCACCTGCATTTTAAAAGTAACTTCTCCAACTTAGTGAGAGAAAACCTGTCAGAGTAATTTACGCAGCACAGCAGCAGTTGAATGGAGTCAGTGGAATGGAGAACGAAGAGACATCAGAGACGATGGTAAAACTATATACAAAGTTTTACTGACTTCAGTAATAATCAAGACAAACAGACTTGCAGACAATAGACACAGGACTCTCACTCTAGGCAGAACAGAACAGAACTCTGAACTGAACTGATGTAATCAGTAATGCATACACACTTGTGTCTGGACACTCCCCAGTTCCAGCCACACATCAAGGTCATTACAGCTTCTCAGTAATTAACTCTTTACAGACTATAGTACACTCTGGATGATGCAATCAGTATGCAATACAAACCAAGACACAAATTGCATTTAAACACTATCAATACACAAATCCCACAATAACAAAACCCAGCACTGCTGATCTGGAGGCAATGCAGCACCTCCATTTTAAAAATAACTTCTTCAGCTTGGAAAGGAAAACCCAAGCGTTTTAATGCAGGAAGTGAGCAAAATTCTGGGAAATGTAGTTTAGGCCTTTTGAATTCTCTGCCACAGGAGTCTTTGCCTTCCCAAACTTCATTTCACTGAATTCTACTTACAGTAGAATCTCACTTATCCAACATTCGCTTATCCAACGTTCTGGATTATCCAACACATTTTTTTAGTCAATGTTTTCAATACATCGTATTTTTTGGTGCTATATTCATAAATACAGTAATTACTACGTAGCATTACTGCATATTGAACTACTTTTTCTGTCAAATTTGTTGTATAACATGATGTGTTGGTGCTTAATTTGTAAAATCATAACCTAATTTGATGTGTAATAGGTTTCTCCTCCATCTCTCCTTATTATCCAACATATTCATTTATCCAATGTTCTGCCGGCCCGTTTATGTTGGATAAGTGAGACTCTACTGTAATTCCTTGTGCTGCCTCCTCCTCCTCTTCCTCCTTCTCTGTGTTCATTATCTGAAAGAATTTTGAGATAAAAGAAGGGGATTGTTGGGAGTTGTGCAATTACTTAACGAAAAGAAATGAAGAATTTGTTACATTATAGTTACAAAAGAGATCCCTAACAATATTTTAGAAACACTGTAGAAACGATTCTCCATGCCACCCTAATTTAGTAATGAGTATTGAAACATTTTTTATTGATTGCACAGGCCTATTATTTAAGCAAAATAACTTATCTAGTTTAGATATGTTCAAATGTAACTTAAGGCTATAAACAGATGGCCTTGCCATGCATTAGAATCACTTGCAGCATTCATGACTGTTAATTGACATAATAAGGCATCTAGAAGCAACTGATAGGCAGTTCTGTAATAACATTTTCTTGAACTAGGGGAGAAACCTAGCCATAAGCAATTAGTGGCCTTTAGCCCCCACATTAACACATCTAATGGTGACTGGCAGAGTAATTAGAGGGAAAGTCAACCCAGCAATATAGATTGAGTGATTATGACTATCCGTTAAGATGACCATGAGTGCTTTTAAATTAACTGGAAAGAAATGGCTCTTTGATTACATCATGGAATAGCTACAAAAAATAAGCTACATGAGCTGCACTGATTTTTGTCCTTATCTGATGGGTTGCAGTGTTATGCCCACATCTTGAAAATTTTGGTGTGTGCTTTAAGTAAGCTGTTCTGATTACTAGTCTATAATTGCTCGACTTTTAAATACTCTTAATACAATTTTACACAACTGTTTAGAATTATACTTTACACCTGTGCTTAGTATTGGCATTGTTGTGGAAACAAATGTTTGAATTTTCTTGAATGAAAATGTTGTTTATATGTGAAGATGTTAAATTAACAAATACAAAGTATAATTGGAACAATGTTATTTAATTACAGTTTGATATTCTGGGACAATGGCAAACTTTATGCAAAAGTGCATAGAACATATGGAAACAGACTAACACCAGGGGTCAACTTGAGGGGGAGATGTGTCATGAAAGTTGGATAAAATCCATGGATTCCAATCCAGTTAAAATAATTATTTAATTTCACATGGAAAACAATGGAATGTAGTCATGACTGGATTGTTCTGCTTGCTTCTATAGATCTGTCATGACTCACTGGCTAAACTGAATTTATTGGTTTTAGCATATCAGTGGCTTGACAAATCACTCTAAAATCCCACAGTTATTACTTTGGTTGTGCAATTTATAAGAGGTTTAATAGTAAGATAAAATATTATTCTGATGTGATTATTCTTAGATATGAGTTGATTATATGAGGGTGATATTTATAGTGAGGACAGATGTAGAAAATGCATTCAAAGAAAAAATGCAAAGTCTCACCAAATTATGCTATCAGACATCAGGGAAAATTTATCAGTATAATCTTTATTCAACTGTATGCCCCCCCTAGAGAGGCAGAAAAAGAAGAAATTGAGCACACACAATCCAGAATTTCTTCTTAAACATTTCTAGTTGAAATGCAAAAATAGGAAAGAGAACAGTATCAAAGATTGTAGGAAGATTTGGCCTAGGATTAAGCAAAGAAGCAGCAGAGTAACTGATTGAATTTGATGAGGCCAACAGTGTTTCCTTATCTAGATCCATTTCAATCTGGCTATGGAACAGAGACAGATTTGTTTGCCTTGATGGATGATCTACACAGTACTGGACAGGAAGAGTGTGTCTCTATTGGTTCTCTTGGACCTCTTGGCAGCTTTTGATACCATCGACTATGGGATAATTCTTGGCCATCTCTCTGGAATAGGATTTATAGGCTAAGCACTGTTTTACAGTGTCTCAATTCCTTCCTAGAGGGGCATACCCAGAAGGTGGTGCTGAGGGCATTTGTTTGAACCTCTGGCCATTGACCTGTGGGTTCTGTTTTGTCCCCCATGCTGTAACATATACATGAAACCGCTGGAAGAGGTCATCTGAAGTTTTGGACTGCGGTGCCATCTATATGCAGATGACATCCAACTTTATTACTCCTTCCCACCGAAAGCCAAGGAATCTATCCTAACCCTAATTCCATGTATCTGTCATTAGTAATGAAGATGAGGATGAACAAATTGAAACTTAATCCAGACAAGACAGAGGTGCACCTGGTCAGTAAGAAGGCAGATTAGGGAATGGGGATCCAGCCTGTGCTGGATGGGGTTAAGCACCCACTGCAGTTTGGGGCCACCCTGGATTCAGCATTGAACCTGAAGGTGTGAACTCTGTGGTGACCTGGAAGGCCTTTGCATACTTAAAACTTGTGCAGCAACTGTGCCCGTTCCTTGAGATGCCAGATTGGACTAAGGTGGCACATGCCTCAGTTACATCCCATCTAGATTACTGTAACACACTCTATGTGGAGCTGCCTTTCAAGAGTGTTCAAAACTGTTCAGACAAAATATGGAGATACAGAAAGTTTTCTAAGTGGCAATCGTTTAACAAGTATGCTGAACAGAACATATCATATGTAAAGCAGGATTATATTCAGAGGAAGGAACAGTGAAAATTGGAGAAAAAAACCCCATCAGTTTACGATGTATAGATTGCACCATACTACTAGCAGAAAATAGTAAAGACATGTAACAATTAATGAAGAAAGTCAAGGACAAAAGTGCAAAGGCAGATTATAGTTGAACATTAAGTAAACAAAAATAATGACCACAGACGATTTACCCAACTTCAGAGGAAATAATAAAAAAAACATTAAAATACAGTTATACCTCGAATTAAGACTTTAATTCATTCTGTGACAGTGCTCTTAATTCAAAACACTTATCTCAAAGCAAATTTTCCCATTGAAATGCTATTAATCCATTTTGCCCCCGAACCTCCCCCTCATTTTTGTTATGTTTTTAAATAAGCAAATGTGCTTTATAAATAACAAATAATGTATAAATGCATATTCACATGGATGGAACAATAAAAAGGAAAGATCAGCTTTAAAATGATAGAAGCACAAAATTGTGGCATGGAAGCACATAGTACAAAGAGAAGAGGCAGAAGCATCATTTTCTTCATACTCTACCCATTCTTGCCTCTCTCCTTCCCTCACTTGTTCTCCCTCCCTCTTTCTCCTCATGAAACCAAACATACCAGGAATAAAAACCACACAAAATGAACTAACCCAAAGTTCCTCAAAGCACACAAGAGCAACGTGAACAGCGAACTCCCAAAACAGACAAGGGCACAAGGCATGGAGGCTGCTCCCTTGAAGCCCTAAAGCTCTGTACTCTCCTGCTAGCACTCCCTCTGGTGCTAGCTCTTAATTAAAAATGCTGCACATACATCAAAGTGAAACCCGGGCTGAGTGATGGTTCTTAACTCAAAACACTGTTAAGTTGGGACTCTCTTCAGTTGAGGTTCCACTGAAGTTCAAAATTGTCCATACCTTAATCAGAATAAAGAAACGGTAATCAAGAAATTAGGGGAAGGCTAGGGCTTCAAAGGGTTATGAAGGAACTAGATAACATCCTAAAGTGTAAAGATATATTATTGAATACTAAAGTAAGGATTGTCCATGTCATTGTATATCCCTATTTCTGTCTATAACAGTGGAAGATGGACAGTGAAAAAGCTGATAGGAAGAGGATCCATTCATGTAAAAAGTGTTATTGAACAAGAGTTCTACAGATACTTTGATCTGCTAAAAAGGCAAGTAATTGTGTCTTAAAGCAAATCAAGTTTGAACTTCGCCTAGAAGCCAAGATGACTAAACTGAGATTACCATACTTTGGTCATATCACAAGGAGACATGATTCACTAGAAAAGACAATGATGTAAGGTAGAAGGCAGTAGGAAAAGAGAAAGACTACATAACAGATAGAGACAATTAAAGAAGCCACATCTCTGAATCTGCAAGACTTGACCAGGGCTGTTGATGAACGGGTGACTTGGAGGTTTTTCATTCACGAGGTCACTAAAAGTTGAAGTCAATGTAACAACAGTCCACAACACAACATAGGTGGTCATCTCATCTTGAGGCTAGGGATCTTTCTCTTTTCATCCCAGAGCCATGGAGGTCATTTGCAAGGTGTTCATTAAGTCTGAAATTGTGAACAATACTTGCTGCTGCCATCATTTTTTTATTTTACTGCCACAGTGAGGTAGTTAAAATTTGTTTTGGTTCCTGGTAGCTAAGAAACACTGTCCTTTTGGGCCAGGAATAATTTAACAAGCTTGCATTCTTTTTTACCTGAGTGTATATTGAACTTCAGTGAAGTTGGAGAAGGACTTAAGAGTCACAAGGAGGGAAAGACAGCAAATTTAATCCAGTATAGTCTTCCAAGAATTTTGTTAGTCTGGCTAAAGAGTCATTCCTTATATTTAGTTTCTACAGGATTTATTTTCATTAAAAAGCTGTTCCAAAGATATATGGACAAATTAACCAGAAGCCAGACCTCATAATAAATAGATGACAGTGGAGTGAGATATTAGGTTGAAGGCTTGAGGGGGTAGAGGAAAAATTAGAATACAGACCAGATAACTAATTGTTTTCAGAATAAAATTTTGTTATTTTGCTTCTAATGTTTATTTATTCCCATAAAGAAGAAAAATCAATGCTACATATATTAAAATGTTCCTCAGTGATTAATAAACCGCCTAGAGTAGGATGCTATCTCAACCACTCAGGGCAGAAGGTTTGGCAGACCTGACTATAGAGTATTATGATAATACAGCCCTATGAATTAGTTTTTGTTATGAATTACAAAAAATGAAAGAAAAAACATTGTTAATGATACATGTGAAGAGTAATTAGGAAAATGCAAGTTATAGTTTGCTCTGAATGTATTACCTTCTTTACTATAGTCTTTTAATTATAGAACAGTTTTGTTAACAGAATGTCATTTATTCTAGATACCTATCCCCTCTTGCAGGCACTGTTAAAGGATTAGTAATTTTTTCCCTTTGAGACTAATTTTCTAAGTCAACTTTCCAGAAAACAAGCCTAATTGAACTTCCATCATAGTAACATTCCTTAGAATCAAACAAAATAATTTCTGTTGTTATTGGCCAAATGAACTAGCTATAATATAACAGCTGGAATTGTTATTTGTTAAATAACAGAAAAATTGCTCTTCAGAAGACTTCATGACTGTTCATTTGGAAGATAGTAGTATCCAGAATTCAAGCTAATGATCCCAGATTGAGAGCCAACATTTTATTTAATGGTCCTGGATTTCAATGAATCTGCATTGATTTGGCTTTTAAGCCCAGTCACTTGCAAACTGAACTTTGTGCTACTATATGAAGAAAATTTAAAATATATCCTGATATAAAAAGTAGGGAAGACCTAAAAATTAATTAATGAAAAAGCAAATCATTTTTATATGAGTGGTCAGACAGCATAATTTGCCACTGGTACCAGAAAAATTAACGAGATGTATTTTTGTGGGTAGTTTGTCAAATTATATTAATAGTTCTACAAAAATTATTGCTTCATGCTCCTTAAATAATGTTATGCTGTCTCATAAGAAAGAAATATATAGTTTAGAAATATACCATTTCTAAATCATGATGTATTATGGAATGTTACCATGGTGAATTTTTTTAGAGTCTGTTACCTGATTGAACTTTTTTTAAAAAATCAGTCCAGATCAGCTTGTCTCTGGGTAAGAACGGTGGTGTCAAATTCTGTCAGTACAGAGGTCATAAATTCCTAAATATTTCATTGAGAAGTGGTGATAATCCACTTGGTAAAAACAAAGGAATGCAAGTACAGGTTGTGCATAATGCATATATAATAGAAAGTGGTAGTATAGTTTTGGTGTTCTGAACAGCTAAATTTTCATCCATGGACCATTATAAAAACCACAGTTATGAATTTTTAATCTCCAAGTATGGAGATATAGTGCAACCAATTATAACATCAGAGTTGTACAGAGATCTTAGGATGGGCTAATTGTCTTAATGGCAATGACACCGTGATTTAGCAGTTGCCATTGTGTGAGCAATAAAAGGTCACAGATTTCTTTTTGGAACACAGCTGGCTGGAAGAAGGCTGCATTGCTTATAAAGAAGCGGCAAACTCTTCACGTTAAATGGTGTATGACCAAACAAGCTGCATTCATTCATTTGCCTTCCAAGACAGCTGGAAGTTGAATCCAGAGACAGCTAATTGCCCTGGGGACCTTTTTTGGCAAGTAGCCCATTGGTACTCTTCAAGCATGGAGTAGCATCACACAGAAAGCTTCAAAGCATATGTGCTGCTGCTGTCATTGAATGCCACTACTGAGAAATTTTCCCTTTGCTTTTGAAAATGTCAGTGGCCTGGAGAAGCAAAAGATATACTGGTTCCCAATACAAAACCTCTCCATGAAACCAGTTCTATTTAATTTATAGATAAAAGAAACTAGCCATATTTTCACCAGTGTCCATCTTTTCCAATAATTGAACTAATGAATGACAATAAATTTGATCAGCTTTATATCTTTGTATCTTAAATCTGCTTTCCCACAATTGTTTAAAGAAGATCTATTATGTAGTATTCACAAAAATCTTTGAATAGCTTATCTGCTCAACATAATAATTGTTTGATTCTTAAAGACTTAGACTATCTTGCAGGTTTCTACAAGATAATATAGCACATACAACTGGAGAAACAGCTAAAAAGTTCCAGAAAGCTCTAACATAGTTTTATTCCAACATACTTTATTTAATTGAATATAACATGCCATTGATTACAATGTACACCTCAATTTTGAAGATGCACATTGCAAAGAAACGATTTGTTCTCAAATGTAATGCATGATTTCTCCTTGCCTGGCGGCTGTTCTACTGCCAGTCCCAGAGCAAGCAACAGGCAAGGGAAAGCTATCAGTCCCTCTATCGGGCTGTGCAGTGGCTTCCCAAGTAAGGCCTCATTCAGGCACCCATCAAAACTGAGGGGAGGTTTTGAAGGCCTCATGAATGAGGCCAATTGGGAAGCCAGCCTCTCCTTCAGGCTGGGGCTGTTGAGTTTTCCAGCCTCAACCTGATGGAGGTGAGCAGGTGAATTTATGCCCACAACTCTAAAGTGTCATCTATTCTAATGTGCATTTCACTTTTGGCCTTGTAATTAGATTTGAGTAAATATGGTAATAGCTATTTAATATTATCCAGTGTTCCCTTACTACTTTGCGGTTCACTTTTCGCTCCCTTGCTGTTCCGCGGGGTTGTTTTTTTGTGTGGTCCAAGGCACTCTCAGAATGCCTTGGACCTTAATGCTATCCAATCAAAAGTGGTATCAATCAAACTGTCCAATTAAACAACACAAAGCAACTCACGGAGGACTAGGTCGCGGTGGCACCTGCCTTTCGCACATGCGCTCTCTCCCCGCCCCTCTTCCTGGAAATCTTCGTTGGCTCCCTGGGAGTTGTAGGTTTACAGCCTTCTCTGCCAAATTGCTGCTTGCCTCACCAAACTAAAACAACTACAGTGCAAAATGGGCTTGTGAAGGAGAGAAAGGCCACCTAACTACTAAAATAAGGTATAAATATTAAAATAAATATAGTGTCCCTACTTCGCAGATTTTCACTTATTGTGGGTGGTCCTGGAACGTAACCCCCATGATAAGTGAGGGAACACTGTATTGTGAGTTGGCCATTGTATGCATTTGTTTTCAAAAACAGGAGGTTAATCTTGTGTATATGAATAAACAAGTTTATTTTGACTTTGTTATCATGGAGTGTAAAGCATTTGATACCATTTAGTTTTGACTTTCTGTATATCAGATTGAACAAGTGGCTTTAGAGATGCAAGCCATTTTCCCTAGTGCCCACAGATCCTCAACTTTACACTTTACCCCTAAATAAAGAAGGCATCTCAGAGTCTTTGTTTCATAACATGAACTACCCTTTTGTGTTCATAATGGTTTCTGATCCTTTGAATTTTGGGGTTTTTGTTTCAAATATTATTTAAAATTTTCTTGTTATGGAAATAAAATGCTGATCTCTCCAAAGCCTTGGGAAAAGCTTAACCCAAGCACTTCCTATCTCATTCTTTTAACTTAGAATGGTGGTGATTGATCCTAGGGATGTGTGCATCCATTGATTACACCTAAGAAAAAAAATTGGGCATTATATTCTGGAATTATAATTTATAATAATGGGAACGAAATCTCTCCAGGGGTTATACATTGTTTCAATTGCATTTCAGCACGAGACCTTGTTTGAAGGACATTGAATTAAAGCCACTAGTTCTGATGAGAAGAAATAGGACTTAAATCAAATTTTATGTATAACAGGATCGATACATTGTTTAAATGCCTTAATGTTTAATGTTTTAATATTTATGGTATTTTTGATTATTTATATAGTTTTAATGAGTTAATTTATGGTTACATGTGATTGCTTTTAGACTTGTAATGTTTCTTTTATATAGATGTGAGGCATTGAATCATTGCCTTTTACTATGTTGTGAACTGCTTTAAGTCATCCTAGGAGTGAGAAAAGTGGTCTATAAATAATAAATCAATCAATATGTACATTATGTGGATTCAATGTTCTATCACAGTTTGACAAATAATGGGTTTGTTGCATTGTTCATGGTGCATGATCCCTCATTCATCCCCTCCCCTGCATTAAGAGCCAATTTGAGACAACAATGATCACAATTGCCTCCAATGTCCCCATAGTCTTGGAACCCATCAGATCAAACCAAGACTCTGTGCTTTAGGCCAGCATTGCAGTCTGAATTTTATGGAGCAATGAGATTTGTAACTTGTGCTAAAGCTCTTTTGGATGCTTCTTCAACTGCAGTAACATAAACCTCTGTTTATATATAAAGAACTATATCAGCTCCCTTACCACCAAGATGCCTGTGACTTTTAAGGGGTTCTCTTCTACAAAATGACTGTGTGAACATAAAAAGGTAGAAAAGAAGAGATTGCTGTGACCATCTTTATTAAAATGTGGTGTTCTGCAACTGATTAACCCAGTACTGGCCTCTTTTTGCTCATTTGGTGCTTCAGGCAATGATGTTAAGAAGAAAAGAACCTACAGTAATTGATCTGGAAAATATTCAGAGATGGCCTTATCTAAAACATATCTCCAAGACACCCTTAATTTAATATTTTCACAAAAACTTTCTCATTACTTTTGGAAAAATGTATATGTCAACTGTGATGATGAAAACAGATTCATTAAAATAATTATCTCATTCAATCTATGGTGTGTACTACCTGATTGTAGGGCTCTCATGGCAGCCTTATGTTGACAATTCATTTTCTGTACTGTATTTTAAATTGTAGAAGGTTTTAGTATTCATTTAATGTCTATTGAGTTTTGTTCCTTATCACTATGTGGATAATATATAAAAATAGCATGTTTCATTTATCTGGAAAGACGTACATTTTAGGGGACATTTCTTTTATTTATTTATTTATTTATTTATTTACTTGCTTCATATCCTGCCCTCTCTCCCTCACTGAGGGACTCAGAGCGGCTAACACTCGGAAGTAATTTGATGCCATTCAAACATAGCGCAATACTCATAGAAAATACATAAAAATTTGAAAACACAAAAAAACATGATAAACAGTAGTAAGACAATATTAAATTCAATTATATTAAAAGCCAGTTCCATCTCATTGCCATAGTCGAATCTAATGTCAATTTTACATGGTTACCCATTGTCTTCCCCAAAACTTTCTTTCAGAGGAAAGTTTTTGCTTGCTTTCTGAAGGATAGCAGGTATAGGAGGGAGCCATTCTGATGTCTTTAGGGAGGGCATTCCAGAGCCGGGGAGTCACCGCCAAGAAGGCCCTTTCTTTTTCCTGCCGATAATCACCTCTATGGTAGCCTCCCGGCTTTGAGAGCCCCCCTCCCCTTCTATACAGTGCATACCTCCCTTTTCTCATAAGTGCCATGTGCAAAATGCAATTAGGTATTCTGCCTAGATAATAACTGCACCAAATTGCGCTTAGTCCTTTAGCCTAATGCAATGGAAAGACCGACAGTCGCTGAGCCACCCCTTTATAGATGTTCTATAATAATACAATTTAATTCTATGTTTGTGAGCCCACATCTGCCCACCACCCTCTTAAAGGGCCAATATTGGAAAATAGACCTCTCCTAATATTGCAAATATGCAATATTAAAGTGGTGATATGCAGATGAAAATATACTAATTTTCTTCAGACTATTTTTGATCAATAACATGGCACTCCTATGGGGAAGCAGTGCTAACTGCAAGTCTTTTTAAAATTGAGATCACAATGAAGAGTCTTAATGTTCTTAAGGTAATGACAGTGGATCAACCAATACTAACGGGGGCAATGACAACAGATCTTGCCATGGCCAGCTGCAGTCTCTGGCCTTGCGAAGGCTTAGTGACATCCAGAAAATCCTGAACCAAAATTGGAAACATCACTGCCAAAGAAAGCAACCAAGTGGCACTGGTGGCACAACTCCCCAAGTATAGCACACAAGATGGAATTAATGCTAATACGGAGATGGTTCAATGGCACCGATAAGGAGGCGACCCAGCAGCTGACATGTCATCCCAGAGGTCCCAGCACTGCAGACTCGATGACCCACACAACGGGGAAAAAACAGGTCCTTTGATCCCAATGCCGTAGTCTCGATGCTCCATGTGGCGGGGTGAATTAAATATATTGGTTTCTGCTTTTGTATGTTTCACAAGTGCACATAGATCTGTGTCTGGGAGAATGCTTTTTTTGTGAAACATTCAACTGTTCATTCCCTGTTAAATTTGGATCCTTAATATTCTTATTTTACTTTGAATTAGCTATCACCTCACACATCTGCTTAATAATACGATCATTGGAATCATTGAACAGGAGAGGTCAGTGAGTGCACTGAGAAGTCATCGAGCCTGTGGGGTTTTTGAGAAGTACTAGGCATGTGCGTTCCAAGAAAAAAATGGTTCAATACTTGCTTCGCAAGTAGGGGGTGCTGGTGCTTCATTTCTAAAGTCATTTCCAAATTTTGAAGTAAAAGAATTTGAAACTTTCCAAAACTCCCAAATCTTCATATGTACCTCGTTAATGGCGGATGCGCATGTGCATGAAGTGAAACATTATTGTCAATGGGGAAAATTGAGGGGCTTCTCTCTCCCTCATTTTTTGAGCTATCCTAATGAAATTTGCTACAGTGGTAGAGCACATTTACCACTGTTAGCTCACCAAATCTAAGAATGTTTGACTTATCCTCAGATTTTGGTGAATTTTCAAAGTTTTTATTAAAAAAACATTTTTAATAATAACAAAAATCTGTTCCTGGTTTGGAAGTGTTATTTCTTGTTTCATCAGGTTGTCTTTACTTAGAAAGTAATTGTTCTACTTCAGAAACTTTGTTTTTGTGGCTGAAACTTTGTTAAACTGGTGGAGAGAGACTCAACAAACCATAATGTGCTATTTTCTATAGGACGATGTCCCTTGCGCAAAGACAAAGTTTTGGCAGTGTAATCAAGTTGTTCCATGTTTTTATGACAACCAATTAGGAAATGACATTTATCAACCAGGAACAGAAATCATAGCACACCATCAAATCACTCATAACAGGTGGCCATCAGCCTCTGAATAAGAAAATCTGTTCCTGGTTTGAAATTGTTATTTCCTGTTTCATTGGGTTTTCTGGGCTGAGAGTGTGTGACTTGCCCAAGATCACCCAGTGGGTTTCCATGGCTGAGTGGGGAATCAAGCCACAATTGTAGTCCAATTTTCAAACCAGTACACTACACCATACTGTCTCAAAACTGCCCATTGCTAGCTAGGAGATGCTCCAATGCTATATCCTGGAGTGAAATGTTCTCCTGGAGTGTTTTCACTCCTGAATATAGCATCAAAAAGGAGGAGGAAGAGAAGGGGCCCTTTTGTAAGAGTGTGCCTCCCTGTGCACAAAATGTGGAGTGAGGAATGGGTGGAAGGAAAAGAGGGAGGAAAGGGTGCGCTGTTTGCTGCTGCTGTTGTAACCAACCCGGGGCTGACTACCTGCTCTCAGAGGGCCCTCTCCTTGTCCAGCTCCCTCTGCAGCCTCTCTGCCTGGGCTTCAGCGGCGTCCGCTTGCTCCTGAAGGCTCTGGATCTTGTGGCACACTGCCTCCAAGGATCTCAGACCCACTGCCATCAAGGAGGCAAGGAAGGAAGGAGGGAAGGAAAGAGGGAAGGAAGAAAGGAAGGAAGGAGGAGGAGGAGGAGAAAAAGGAGAGAAAGGAAGCCACAGAAGTTTCCCTTGGCTTCCTTTTCTCTCTCCCTCTTTTGCACAAAATTCTCCAAAGCTTTGCAAATAAAACCCCACAGCTCCCAATCCAGATTCTCCTCCTCCTCCTCACTCTCGAAGCAGCTCAATCTGAATCAAGCACCAGCTTTCCCGATTCCGATTAATTTGCCCATGCCTAAGAAGTGCCATTCCCTCTTGCTGATATGCATTTAAGAGAACTACATATGAGGTTTGAAATGTCTTTTCTGTTATCATCCATACATCTTCCACAACTACAACTCCCACATTTCCCCATAAGTCATTAGATGCGTTGCTTCTTTATATTCCTGTCTACATAATTAAAAAGGGTCTACATAATTATGTCTACATAATTAAAACCCAGCTGGTACACAATGTTATATCTTGTGTTCCAGAATGGCTGACTTTCAGTTTTGGTATATGTAAACTGGGTATACCAAACCAGTTTTGGTTTGGTATACCCAGGGAACACATGTCTCAAAATTCCTGCCACCACCACAGTTTTTGCACTGTCCAATTTGGATCATAGATGTCATCATACAGTCTATATACACTGCCTTTTTCCCTACCTCCTTCTATTTCTTTCTAACACAAACATATACACCACTATTACTACTTCACCACATGCAACCCATGATGACATAGGGCATTGAGTGATAATACATCTATTTCTTCTAGAAGAAGAGCTATATGTGGTAGTTGCACTCCACTGGGAATAAAAACAACTTTGCTCAGTTTTTTTCTCCTAACTTAACAGTAGAACTTAAATAGTGGCAATTATAAATCATTGCTCCCTCCAGTCTATTTTATCAGGATAGTCACTAACAAGTTTAGTGCATGTTCTGGACTGAGCAAACAGACTTCTTTAGAAAATTAGAAGGGGCCCGGGCTACTAACTAGAAAAAAAATGCAAAATAGAAATATCGCTAGTGGCTATCCTTTAAGATACAGCAATCACATGATGGTGTTATAGGAAATTTTGATGAGGCAAGTGATTTCTTAACATTGAGATGTAATTTTGGAGACAGTATTCAGGAAAAGAAGGAAAAGAACCACATCTAGTTCTAATGTATAGAATAGCAAAGATTAAGGAATACTCTTTAAAACAGCTGTACATGTGTTAGGTGTCACAATTTTCACCCCAGATGAATGTATTTATTTATTTATTTACTACCTTAGCATTCTTCCAAATTAATATTATGCTTATATATACACTTATGACTTTTAATTCTCAGTTGGCTCTTTCTTACCATAGCTAGGGAAAAGAGAAGGTTTCTCTGCAAAGGCACTGAATATTTTGTCTGCATACTTTAACAGTGTCAGTCATGATGTCATTCTGTTTCCCCTCTACTTCTATTCTCTTTGTGTACCTTGAGGCATTGGTACCACCTGCTTAACTATCTCCAGAAGTATTACTTCAAAATGACAAAAATGTAGAACAGATGCACAGAAGAAAGAAACATCAGTTTTGGATGTCTTTATTATTGGGCAGCCATTTCACACTCCCAAGCACATCACCTCTCGGTCATATGGTGAACAGATGTGGTTTGATCACTTCTATTCAGTGTTTTCCCTGCCTTATTTCTCCCCATTGGGAACCTTCTGAGGTTTCTCCTATTTTTATTTGCCTATAACCACACATACTGAATTTATCAGTAGCATCTTTGAAATTGTTTTGAAAAAATCCACTCCTCTGAAATGTGTTGTTGATTAAAGGCTGGAATAAACATTGAACAAACAGGACAAACATACGTAGAGACATAATAGATTTAGCGTACCTGAGGAGTGATTCATTCCAAAGAAAATTCTTAAATTGTGGGTTGTGAGAAGAAAGAAAATAGTATCTTTCTCCCCATCCACCCACTGTTGGTGTTTGCTAATCTGAGAATAGATGTGCTGCAAGCTACACTGGGTTATATTTATAAGTAAAATACACAGCATCATGACATGTGAGACATTTCAGAAAGTGTGACTTGATTTTGCATGGAATGCACAATATTTATTCCATACACAACACTTTTACTACTGCAGTATAACCATTTTAAAGGACAGTGTTCTGGAAAATGTTCTCTAACAATTTGCAGTGGAGTTTAAAGGCTTATCTATGCTGATCAAAGAACCTGCATTGACTGCAAATGCACCCGAAGATGCACATTAACATACAGTAAGTATCCCCAGCTTTTCTCCCTCCCTCCCTCTAATTGGAATTTGGCCCTCTTTTGGCAAAGTTGTGGGATATTCTGGAGTTTGCTGTGGCAGTCTGGATAGTTGGATTGGATCTGTTTTGAACTGATACCCTGTCCAGACAAACACTGCTGCCCTCACCCTTCCCTGCACAGCACTGGCTCATCTTGATGTCACCATTGCTGCCAGCCAAGAAGCTCCATCCAAGTACTTGGCTATTGAGGTCACATCTGCTATCATAAAAACAGGGCACCTGCACATCAGTAAACATTCCTCACTTGCCTTGCAAACAATTTTTTTTGTCCGGAAGGTAGAAGAGGCAACAAGGAGATCTACTATTCTGGATCAGATCCTAACCAACACTGAAGATCTGGTCAATGGGCTGGAAGTGGTGGGATCTTTACCTAGGAATGACCATATGCTTCTGGAGTTTGTGGTACAAAGGAAGGCGGAAACTATGAGAAGTCAAATATGCATTCTAGACTTTAGGAAAGCTGACTTCAGGAAGTTTAAGGAAATACTGAGAGTGATTCCATTGACAGGAATACTAAAAGTGAATGGAGTTAATGATGGATAGGAGTTTTTTAAAAGTGATACAATGAAGGCACAATCGCAAACAGTGCCAGCAAGGAGAAAAAAAAAATAGGAGAAATGTAAAACAATCAGAATGGATGTCCAAAGAACTTTTAACCGAGTTAAGATTTAAAAGGGACATACACGAGAAATGGAAAAGGGGGGAAAATCACCAAAGAGGAATTCAAACAAATAACCAACATATGTAGAGAAAAGGTACATAAGGCTAAGGCACAAAATGAACTCAGACTTGCCAGAGAGATTAAAACCAATAAAAAAGTTCTTTAGTTATGTTAGAAAAAGGGAAAAAAAGGAAACGGTAGGGCCTCTGCATAGAGAAGGTGGTGAAATGCTAACAGGGGATAGGGAAAAGGTAGAGCTGCTCAACACCTTCTTTGCCTCAGGCTTCTTCCAAAAAGAGACTAGCGAGCAACCTGAGCAAGATAATAAGGGAAATGCAATACAAAATAAGTAAAGAAATAGTCCAGGAATACCTAGCTACTCTAAATGAATTCAAGTTTCCAGGGCCAGATGAACTACACCCAAGAGTATTGAAGGAAATAGCAGAAGTTGTTTCAGAACCACTGGCAATAATCTTTGAGAATTCTTGGAGAACAAGAGAAGTTCCAGCAGACTGGAGGAGGGCAAATGTTGTCCCTATCATCAAGAAGGGAAACAAAGAGAACCCTAACAATTACTATCAAGTCAGCTTGACATCAATACCAAAAATTAGGGGGGAAAATCACTTAGAAAGGAATGCTATGATTACACGGATTCCACAAAAACAAAAACATGCCAGATTAATCTTATATCTTTTTTTGATATATCTCTCCATTTAGGGATTTCTTCCCAGTCTAGCATAGAAATTTACTTACTAGAAGTATCAGTCAGCTCTCCTCTTTGCAGGTTCAACAATGTATTGGAACTCTGGCTAGCTGCTGCTATGGAGGGACAAATCTCCCCCTATCCTAATTGGGGCTTTCTGATGCTGAGCAGAATTCTGGAAAATGTAGTTTCGGACAGGGCCTTTTGAATTCCCTGGCATAGGGCTCCTCAGCTTCCCAAACTCTGTTCTTCTTTCCCAGAATTCTGTGCTGTCTCAGACTCTTTCTCAGCAAACTCTGCTTTTTACTTTCAGCTTCCCTCTCCTAATAGCAAGATGCCATTAATTTTAAAAGGAAAGGCTTGACTTTGCTTGCTTCCACTAAAAGTGAAACTGACTTTGGGAGGCTTCCAAGATTTACAAAATTCAAACAAAAATGTATTAAATTTTGATTTTTATGTTTTTGGCACATGCCATGCCTGTGTGTCAGATATTGTGTCATAAGTACAAATTTAATAAGTACAAATGTTGACTTAGAACAACTAACGAAAAAATTTCACACTACTAAACAGCAGATGGATTGTGATGGCCAGGCACTTGAATGAAGCCCCTTGGTTGGCTAGGAACAGTGATGATATAGAGTGAGGGAACAGTCCAGCAGTGCTGATGCAGTCCTGCCTATCTGGACATCGGCCCTAGATTCAGTACATTTGTGGTAAATCCAGGGCTGCTCTGAGCCAAATTTGCATTAGACTAACCTATTGTTGACAAGCCCTCAGTCTGACTTGCTGAGACACATATGAACTGTATCTGCAATTGTCCATCCCATGTAACTCCCTTGGAGACATTTAGTATGGTCTCTACCTGTAACTTCAGAGCCCTATTTCTTCTTTGGTATAACTCCTTCCAAGGTTCTCTATCTTGTTGTGATGACAGAAGAAACAGATGGTTCAAATTAATAATTATAGGTTTCTTTAGGTTACCTTGAGATCCCTTCATAGTTTATTGTTGGTTGCTTTTTGAAAATAAGGTAAAGGTTTTCCCTGACGTTTAGTCCAGTCATGTCTGACTCTGGGGGTTGGTGCTCATCTCCATTTCTAAGCCAAAGAGCCGGCATTGTCCGTAGACACCTCCAAGGTCATGTGGCCGGCATGACTGCATGGAGCACCATTATTTTTTTAAAAAAACTTGAATTAAAAAACATGCAAATGTATGCATCAATCTACTCTGTCTCAAGGGGAAGAAAGAAGCGACAAAAATTATTTGAAGACAAGGAAAGTGCCAGGTGAATACAGTTCTGTCATTTATATCTGAATCAGCCATTTGGGGAAATCAACAATAAATTCCAGGTATTTATTTGACACTATTGTAGCAGTAGTAACTTGCTAGTAACAAGTGACAAGGGTGAGTTACCTTTCTGAAGTGTAACAATGATATGTTGACTGATCAGGGTAATGAGTAAAGTAACTTGTGCCTTTCTGAAAGTTCCTTTGACATTTAAAGTGCCAATTCCTTTAATATTCCACGTTCTGAGAAAAACTTTTCAGCAATTAACACCTAATAAGACAGATATGTCCAACTAGGTTCCATGCACAGTTTCTGCAAAGATGGGTAGTGAAGTGCATTAGAAAAGGCACAAACTACATGCTTCTCTCTGAGCTACTTTTCCAATGGTTTTGGCTAAAAACTGCAGAAGACAAAGCATATCATTCTAATATTGTCAAGGTTACCTTTACATCCAACTGAGTCAGAGTGACATTATAAAAGAAAAACTTTCGTTGTCAAGTGACTTTCCAAAACACACAGGGGGAATCAATGGCTTCTATACTTGTGCACACATTCCTCTATTGTTCTTGAAATTTTTCAAAAATTCTGGCCCATGCCTAATTGATGGCTGTTGTAGAATTTTCTTTTACTTTCATTCTTTCCTTTCATGAAAGAGTTTTCAAACTGACACTTTCTTCCTATTGATATCTGCACAACTGGTAGATACCACAGAGATTAGGAAAGCAGCTAGCTGTCGGAGGAAATTATGTTTGTTGTTAATTTTAAAAATCCATTGCAAAGATTATAATTAAACATAAAGATGCACTTCAGGAGAAAAAAACTCTCTTGTAAAATGTCATAATGTCACCAAGCTTAGCAATTATATTCCTACTTGTGAAAGGTCTCCAGCACACACTGCAATGGGTTAGAGAAAATGGAAATATGGATATCAACTATAAGTTTAAAGGCATCAATAAAACATTCTCTTTTTTAAACAACTGTATATGTATAGAAATCTCATTAAAATAAAATAAAAATGTCATATGTAGTTTTCTTCCTTGTCTTAACTTCATCTTATTCTTTTCACTTTACATTGCAAATGATTTTATTCAATAATTTTAATATGTGACAAAGAGAAGTTTGCTGCTGGGAAAGAAAAGATAGAGAACCAGTATCCATGTTGAAGGCATTGCCTGGATTGTGACCAAAATCTATAGTTCACTGAGGACTCATCAGCTCCAGAATTGCAAATGGAACTAAGCGGAAATCCTGTTTCCATGGTAATTTTGGACCACTTTCCTTCAAATATGTGTGTGTATATATATAAGTATGTGTTTGTGTATATGTATATATACACATATGCACACAATCCCCAAGTGCACAGTTTTGGGAACCTGTGGTGATTTTTTTTTTTGTAAATTCGTATAATTCCAGTAACTCAAATTCTGGATGCAATCATGCTCAAATCAACAAGGATTTTTCATATGATCATCATTTATTTAATATCTATAGTTTTGAGTGTGTGGAACCTTTTGTGTGGGTGGGTCATCTATGTAATCATTTTTATGTCGCTAGGTTATGCTGTGTCTCCACTCTAAGAATAAATGTTCTAGACAATATTCCATTTAGTTTATATCTCACCCCTACTGTTTAAATCCCTGTAACATATTCAGACATTTATCTCTGTTCTGTCTGGGAATGGCAAAACCTCAACTAACTTCAGTTACAAAGTCTGCAGCTTCTGTTCATGATCCCTGTAGACCAGTTTTCCCCAACTTTGTGTTTCATGGTATTACTGGACTTCAGCTCCCAGAGGCCCAGTCAGCATGGTCAATGGTGAAGGATTCTTAGTTTGTAGATTCTACACAGTTTGGAATCATGTCCAGTTTCAGGAAAAAAACATATTATTTGTACTATTGTTTGCAATTGCTCCTCTCGTCTCTGAAATTAGTAGCTTATTGTATGATTATTTAAATCTTGTGTTGCAATTCTCTTGAACTGCCTGGAAATGTTCCTTTGGTTATGCAATTTTTGGTCACTCTGAGCTGCCTTCTGCCTGGTTTTATCATGGAAAAGCAATTTACAAACATAAACATAATTATGTTGATTCATCTCCTGTTCCCACTTACTTCTTCATCTGCATTTTGATTCTATCCTGCTGTTACCATTTTAGATCAACAGTTCCTGTGACATGCATCTGTCTTCTCATTTCTTACTCTGTAAGTCTGGACATATCTTAGAACATATCCTTGCACACATCTCCACATGTCAGTGACAACCCATTGATCACTTTTCCATACTGGATTTATGTCAGTGATCTAAATATCATTAGTATTGAAATCACAACTGTTTGTTCATATGTGATGTCATTTTAGGGGAAAGAATTAGCTGGAGTTTGTTTTTATAATTTACAGAAGGCTACAGTCCCAGAAAGCCATACTTTCCCAGCTGTCTGCTTTTAGTTCTAAGGCCTATTTATTTGGATTTTCTTATATGTTCCCCATTAATGACTTTAATTCTGATTAATTGGTTTATCTACATTATATTCTTCTAATACACACAAAATAATCAGCCACAGTATGTTGATTAGAAAAAAAAACATTTGAAAACTCAGATTGAAATTAATTGACTTTTGAAAAGATGAAAATGTTTCATTTAGTGAAGCCCTGTGTATTTCTGTCCTATAGTTCTCCTACAACATCTGTAACTTTTCTAGAAATATAAAATTTATTTTATAGCTATATATCACAGTAATGTAGTGGCACATATCCACCAACAGCCTTTTCAGACTTCCCTATATCCCAGGATTAGATGCTAGGTTTTCTGTTTATCTTAGATTATCTGGCAGTGGGGAGTCATATAATCCAATTTAAAACAGAAAACCTGGGGTCAAATATTGGGATATAGGGCCTGTCTGGAAGGGCCCTAAGATGCAATTCTATAAACACTTGGATTTAAGTTGTATTCGGGACCATCTCCATCTATTTCTTGCAGCTTATAGTGTTTTGGAAGATAATGTGGATGAAATTGTGAAGAGGAATGCTCCCACTGTATGTATACATAGGTTCGGAGTTTTGGAACATTACTTTTTTGCATATAACTCCCAGCACCTGTTACTTTTCCAAGTTTTGTTTGTAGTAGGACAGCATTTTGTTCTGGGTCCCAGTTGGTGTTTGTTAATTGCTTTGGTGGACTTTGAGGTTAGTTGGTAGAGTGTTTTATCTTTCTCTTATAATTCTAGAACCTAGAGTCTTTGAATGAAATCATAATGATGGGAGATTCAGGACAGAGAAAAGAAAGCATATAGCGTCAAATTATGACTACCATAAGAAGCAGTGATGTGTGCCTACTTAATCATGGAGGATGAGCTAGTAATGGCTAATAGACATTACCTCCATTATCTCTTTGAACATCAATGTATGGAGAAGTGTGCTGTTCCGTTCATGTCCCGCTTTTGGATCTTTTATAGTATTTGGGTGGCCACTGTTGAAAAAGAATAGAACACTTAATTAATCTTTTTGATCTTATGCAATTGGACTCTTTTTGTCCTTAACTTGTGCACACAGTTATTTATATGTAAGTTATCAGTGAACTCAATATGTCCCCACCCCATTTGATATGCACAATATTTAGCCATGCAGTACAATGTACTGAGTTTGGTTTGTTTCTTTGTTCATTTATTTAGTTACTTGCCTTTTTCCCAATTTGGGATTTCATTATCATCTGTTACCAGCTTCATTTTTGTTTCTGTAAAATCTTTAAAATGAAAATTCAGTTTTATATTAGATATATTGATATGTATTTAGTTACATTTATGATAGCCAATATTCTAATTTATCAAAATGTTCCAAATGGGATGTGTTTATTCATGCATTAAATGAACTCAGCCAGGGGAATGTGACCATAAGGCACAGGAAGCCCCAAGGAGAAAATTCCAGACATGCGAAGAGAAGGTATCCCTGTCAAGGGAGGGAAAAGGTGAAGCCTTCTGTTTACATTGCTTTTAATGAAATTATTTCAATGAAACCCCCAAATTACTATTGTTTGAAATGTAAAAGGTTTTATTTTGTATATTCTGATAATATACCTGAAAGAGCAGACTAAATTATAAACCTTTGTATGGAAATTGAATGCCAACAATGAATAGCATGGTTGAGTAGGTAATGCTAGAATTTAGATATGAATGAGAGAGAATCAATATGCTCATTTCAACATTTACATCGCCTTTGTTGTGTATATCTGTAATGACATGGCATATGGGCTAGGTTTCAATTTGAATTAATGCTCAAGCAGATGTGGAAGCAACAGCTGGAATTTGTTGAAAAGTTCATTAATACATGAACATTTTTGAAGAAGCAAAACTAAATAAAACAGAAAACTTTCCATAGTGTTTTCTTTACTGCAATGCCTACTTCTCTAACGGATGTTTTGTGGGAATGAGCCGATTTTTTTTTTTTTGTTGCAATGAAACATCACCCAAAAGAAATTGAGTGTAGTGTTGTTTATTATAGTGCAGTGTTCAGGCAGCTTCCAAGGGTGGTGCATGGTGCATTTGAAATTTAGCAGATGCTATGTAGTTTGTCAACATCGCAAGATTGAAGTACAGAGCATCTTTTCTCTCCCTGGAGTGACAGGAGGGGAAAAGACAAGAAAAGAACTTGGCAATTTTGGAAAGGTGGGTGAGCGAAGCAGCAAGGATTAATTTTATTTCAGACCTGCATCAAAACATGGCAAAAATATGTACATGCAGTGTGTGGAGGGCATATTGCCCATTCCATGATAGAATTCTGAAGCAGGAGTGAGGAAACATTTGAGGCATCTATTCTTGCAGTATGGAATTACTGAGTGTATGCATGTACACAATACACATACATATACATACATACACATAAATGTACATCAGAACATAAGGGAGATGAAGTTGGGCATCAAAGTAGTGAATGATTAAACCATAATCAAACCAAATGAATAATAGATGTGACACTAAATGTATCATTAGATACGCTATATCTACATCTATCTATCTATCAGGCACAATCGCCCCCTCCTTACTGGCCTTTTGTTTGCAAATTAAAAACTTTCTGTGGAGCCAGGCCTTCCCAGACAAATGATAATAGTCACTGCCAGTTTGATAAATATTTTGATAGTATTTGACAAATAACTTCAGTGGCCTGAGGTTATGGATATCTTTAAATGGTGCTTGTTGTAAATTTTTAAATTGTTTTATTTGATATGTCAGTTGGGTTTTTATATCGGGATATGGTGTTTTAACTGATTATGTATTGTAGTCGAATGTATTTGTATGAATTTGATATGTTGTATGCCGCTTTGAATCCCACCCACAGGAGAAAAGCGGGTGTCCGACGTGTGATCCAATAAAACAGCCAGCAGAGTGTCTGCTGTGGACTCATCTTGTTGTGTTTCCAACAACAACAACAATGTCTATATTTCTGTTGAGTAAGCACAGAAAGCACAGTTCAGATAAACTATTATTGGAATTGTAGTGCATGGGAAGCAGATGTTCAATTATTTTGTCCCCAGTAATTAGGAAAATCATCTTCTAATCTTTCTCACACAGCTGTATGCCTAAGGCAATTATCTAGCTATTGGGGCGGGGCAAAACAATCTCACTTCTGCCCTCCGAATAAGAATTCTGCCCCATCAAGTTACATTTTCCTTCACTTTTCAAATTTCTAGCATTTAAGACAATGAGACATTGAATATCATTAAGATCTAAAACATCCACACTTGATAGGCACATCTTTACTATTTCACCCTTGCATACAACAAAGAATGGTTATTGTAGCTGGAAGAAAATGAAAAGTTCTGCACAGTATTCCTTGTTTTGTGATCGACTTTCCCCCTACGAACCTGCACGGTCTCTTCGTTTGTCAGGGAGGCCCTTCTCTCGCTCCCACCTCCATCACAAGTGTGGTTGGTGGGGACAAGAGAGAGGGCCTTCTCCGTGGTGGCCCCCCGGCTCTGGAACTCGCTCCCCAGGGAAATCAGGCAAGCCCCCACCCTGGTAGCATTCAGGAAGAGCTTGAAAACCTGGCTCTTCACTCAGGCCTTTGGATAAAGATTGCTCATCCCCATAACAATCCTGTATCCATGACCATTTTCATACCAGTTTGCACTTTTTACCTTTATCAACTTGATATAGACACAGGATCTATTCCCATCCCAATTTGCACTTCCAAGAATTTGCAGCACTTTATCAGTTACCTCATGTTTACAATATTTATATGGTGCATTTTATACAATCTATTTTACAACCTCTCCGTTTTAATCCATGTTTTATTAAGTTTTTGTCATTTACTTTATTGGTTATGGTTATTGGTTATGTTTAAATTTTTAATTGTGCATGTTTCTTGTCTATTGTTGTGTTTTATATTGTTATTGTTTTTATTTGGGCTTGGCCCCATGTCCCCTTTGGGGAGATAGAAGCGGGGTATAAAAATAAAGTTGTTGTTGTTGTTGTTTTTATTATTATTATTATTATTATTATTATTATTATTATTATTATTATTATTATTATTATTCAAGTGTCCCAAAGTGTTCCAGAAACATTTTCTCTGCAGACTGGTATGTTGATCTATATGTAAGTGCATGTGAAAGAACACTGTTTTATGCCCATGAGACATATTTTCTACGCAGAAATTGTAATGGATTGTTTATAAAATCCTATGCATATGTCTGTCTGTGTAGAAAAATAATTTCCAATAATTTGGGATGTTTAAATGTTGGAGGAATACGATGAAAATCTAAATATGTTGGTATTTTTTCCAGTGAGCTTTTTTGACGGCAGGAAAACCTTTCCCACTCCAAAAATTCCCAAGAAATAAAATAAAATTTTATTTTCATTTCTAATGCATACAAACACAAGTGCATGAAACAGTGTCTTCCAGAGGCAAAATGCATTCTCTCATTTTGCCATAGACCACTGGTTTATATGTGTATGCAAACACACACAGACACTTGCAAAATTATAGTGTTCAACTGCCCTTTTAGTTTGGACTTGAGCTTTAGAAATAGTACTAATAGTACACTTGAATTAAGTTCACTATCTAGAAGAATACTAATTGATCTTTGTATGTATCATTACATTCACTCAGAGTGAATAATAAGCAATTACAATCTCTTATATATTTATTTTTCCTGAATACTAATTACAGTTCTTCAATTTCTAGTTAAAAGGAGAATGGAATATTGCATATATGAAAGGGATGCTTCCTACATGCTGGGGAAAAGGTGGTATTTTGGGAATGGAAAGTAATAATCTACTTAAGCCTGTAGTTCATTATTTGTATCTGATGCTTTAAAGAGCATTAATTTAAGCCTTTTAATTGCTTGCATTACTAACATTTCAGCTGTGTAAAAAGTAAAAAAGAAAGATCCCTGCTGCTATGGCTCTCTAATGAATTCAAATGAATTCATAGCCATTTTTCTGAAGCTGTTTCATCATATCTTTCATCATAACCATAAATAACAGTGGACAGCCAAATAAAGCATAAAGACAGCCTTATAAGAACATGTTGATGCTGTTTTGTGAAATAAATTCCAAAGTTACTGATATACCAGCACTAGATTATTTTCCATATTTATATTGTATCTTACACAATATAAAACATAGGGTAATGCCTTACAGACTGTTTCTAGAATTATTCAAATTGAAAATAGCAGGCAAAGAGGATAAAAAGTTGAATACAAAACCTTTACAAACTTACAAACAACCTTACAAACCTTATATCAGTATTTTACAGGTTCTTCTGACTAGCTGGGATTGTTAGTAGCATCAGCTTTGAGGGAATGGTGAAGGAGGACAGGAGAAACAGAGAAGTTTGGTGTTAATTTGCAGCAGAGTATTGACAATAAACAATACAATAAAGCTTGGACTGGGAGAAAATGTATTATAAGTTAGCAAGTCTACTGTAGATACGCATGCAAGACAAATAGCAAAGTGCCTGAGAATCCCTTAGTGAGAATGCATGAATCGTAAAGCAGTGAGAAAAGGGAAAAACAGATTAGTTTGTTTCACCAGATACTCTTGGGATGATCTATACATTTGGTCACCAAAATAAAAATCATAAAAAAGGTAAAAGTTGGTGAGAGAGAGAAAAAAAGAAATCATCCCTGGATACATTTTGGAAATAGCTTTTATTTGGTCTTCAGAAGGTTCGGAATGTCTTTCTTTAGCAGTGCAAGCCTCATCAGACCATCCAGTTTCATTTCCCATGTACATATTCTTGATTTTGGATAAAGCGTTTACTCATACATGTTGAACTGGTATTCTTGTTATTGTACAGAAACTTACCCTTATTCTTTTCATGTTACATCTGCCTCTAGTACCAAATTTTCTGTCAAAGAAGTAATGCTTATGAATACGTCTACTTGGTTAACTGAGGTCTCCCTTATCCAAAATACTTAGAATAAAAAGTGATTTGGATTTTTTCCCCCCAGATATTGGAGTGCTTGCATTTGCAAATACGTACATAATAAGTAGGGATGTGCACAATATTGTTTTGGTGTACAGCATTAGGGGGATTTGGGTGATCAGGCTGCCAAATCCCCAAAATGGGACTGGCAGGGGGCGGCCAAAGCCTTAGCTGATATGGATCACAGCAGCTGGGTCTTTTGGCTAATGGGGGCTAATGAAGCTGAACATCACTCTACCCTAGGTTGGAGGCAGCAAGTGGGAGCCCTTGCAAATCAGGCAAGAGTAGGAGCCCAGTGGCTCCTCCTTTTCTTTCTTCCCTGGCAGCCTCATCCACCCCTTCCAATAGCCCTTCCCTAGTTCCCACTTGAGGCAAATGGGAACTCGCTTTCCCAGCAGCTCTTTGCGGCGTGGGCATTGAAGAAGCCTCTTCACTCTCTTCTGGGGCATGATGGTAGTTGAGATTTCTCTCTTTCTGTTTCTCACTTTCTTTCTGAGTTAATTAGAGGCCTTTTTGGCTCTGTCCCTTCAGTTCCTAGAACCCGCTCTTGTGGTTTTTCTTTAAAAAATGTTATGGTAAAAACTTTTTAAAAAATCCCAAAAAACATTCTGAAACATGGCAGTCATAAATGTGGTCTACAAGTGAGGCAAGTTTCATGCTGATAGGCCTAAAAATAACAGAGAAATTAGTCTCTAAAGTTTCCCCATTGGCGCCAATGGATTGAATCTTATCGGTATGAAAATGGAACACCCCTCTCCATTTTGGGAATTTCCTGGTAAATGAGATGAGAGAGCAACCAAAAACAGGACCAAAATGGCTTTTTTTTTTGCCAAGTTGCACACCCCTAATAATAAACAAAAATTTATGAACGCTGAACCACCAGAAAACAAAAGTGTCAACCACCAACCTGGACAATTTTGGCTTTTGGAGTATTTCTGATTTCAGTATTTTATATGAGATAATAAATCTGTAACTATATTCAAAAAGGCTCTTCGAGACAGGGGCCAAGCAACAAGAGTTCTCATAATACAGGTCCTTGTCAAGTGCTGGGTATTTCTGGTTGGAGCCACCTCCATGTTTTCTCCCAGATTCCCCCAGTTTTCTTTATTGTATATAAGAGGCAGTGGCAGGAGAAGATGATGATGTAAGCTGTATGATATCATAGGCGATTTGGCCAATCTTCATTAAGATATATTCAGTGTCTCTACTAACTACTGTTTTTTGGAAATTTTGAGACATGGCATTCCTCTTTTTTTTAAAAAAACAAACAAAAAGAACAATAGTCTAAAATATTTATTTAAACTGAAAAAGAATGTGCCTACTACCACTCACTCATTTTCCACTACAGCAGTGGAAACACTCTACGTGGGGCTGCCCTTGAAGATGGCCTGGAAAATTCAATTAGTCTAGCAATTGGCAGCCAGACTGCTAACTGGAGCGAATCACAAGGAGCGGTCAACCCCCCTATTTAAGGAACTGCCTATCATTTTCTGGTCCCAATTCAAAATACAGGTTATCATCTACAAAGCCATGAATGGTTCGGACCCTGCCTACCTTCGTGATCGCATTTCCCCCTATGAACCTGCACAATCTCTTCGATCTTCAGGGGAGGCCCTTCTCTCGCTCCCGTCTCCATCACAAGCATGGCGAGGGATAAGGCCTTCTCAGTGGCTGCCCCTCAGCTCTGGAATTAACCCACAGGCAGATTAGGCAAGCAGCTACCCTGTCAGCCTTTAGGAAAAATTTAAAAACTTGGCTTTTCCAGTATGCCTTTGAAGAATGAATAATTAATCTCCATGACAGGTCCCGCTTCAGTGACAATCACTATATCTGACACATTTTTATTCTGCTCCATCAGTTGGAAATAATTTCACCGTTCATCCCACCCCCAAGTCTCCCATTAAGAGCAACATTTTACCCACCTACCTCAACCATTAAGTTTACAATATACACTCCTCGCACTTTGGCCCAATTTGCTCTTGTTTAATCCTTGTTCTGTTTTTAAATTATGTTCTACTATGCCATTTTTATTGTCTTACTATTATTTACTATGCCATTGTGTATAAATGTGTTTTATTCTGTTTTAATTTTGTTTGTCAATGACGTCTGTTATGCATGTATTTTAATTTGTTTTATTGTGATTACTAGGCTAGAGCAAATTTTTCGTTATTTCGTTAAATTTGTTAAAAATTCGTTTCGTAAGCAATTTTGAATTAATATTGAACCATCTGCTCACTGCCCTTACAAATATTACGAATTTGAATAATAAAAGTACCTTTTTTCGTTTGTTTCTGATGTCTTCGGATGAAGCTGTAGCCCCTCTGAGAGGAGAAGCCATGTTGGCATGCCTCTCAGTCAATCAGAGCGGAAGAGGGAGGGAGGGAGAGGCATGGACATCGATCTGCTAGCATTTTAAAAAAAATGTTGCTTCAAAAATCCCCAAAAATCAGTGGATGGGTCAAACATTATGAAACTTGATAGGCAAAGAGTACTTAATTTTTGCTTCCATTCTGGCAAATTTCATCATAATAGCTTTCATAATGCAGGAGAACGAAGCCTCTGAATATTGACCATTAATGAAGCAATTCGCCATAACGAGAGAAAAAACTCCATTTCCCAGAAGCCTTAGCAAGCCAATCAAAGTGGAAGGAAGAAGGACAGGGAGGCGTGGCTATCGATCTGCTAACATTTAAAAAAAATGTTGCTTCAGAAATCCCCAAAAATCAGTGGATGGGTCAAACATTATGAAACTTGATAGGCAAAGAGTACTTAATTTTTGCTTCCATTCTGGCAAATTTCATCATAATAGCTTTCATAATGCAGGAGAACGAAGCCTCTGAATATTGACCATTAATGAAGCAATTCGCCATAACGAGAGAAAAAACTCCATTTCCCAGAAGCCTTAGCAAGCCAATCAAAGTGGAAGGAAGAAGGACAGGGAGGCGTGGCTATCAATCTGCTAACATTTAAAAAAAATGTTGCTTCAGAAATCCCCAAAAATCAGTGGATGGGTCAAACATTATGAAACTTGATAGGCTAAGGGTACTTAATTTTTGCTTCCATTCTGGCAAATTTCATCATAATAGCTTTCAAAATGCAGGAGAAGGAAGCCTCTGAATATTGACCATTTATAAAAGCATTGGGCTGAAGCAAACGTTTCTCCAATAGTACAATGCCCACTTGCAAACTACAATTCCCAGGTGTTCCAGGCCCTCTCTCCTCTTAACATTCCCCACCCCCTTTTGTCCTCACTTAGAATCATAGCGTCATTGAACAGTAGAGTTGGAAGAGACCTCGTGGGCCATCCAGCCCAACCCCTTCTGCCAGGCAGGAAGACACCATCCAATCCCTCCCAACAGATAGCCATCCAGCCTCTGCTTAAAAGCCTCCAAAGAAGAAACCTCCACCACAGCCCGGGGAGAGAGTTCCACAGCTGAACAGCTCACAGTGAGGAAGTTCTTCCTAATGTTCAGGTGAAATCTCCTTTCCTGTAGTTTAAAGCCATTGTTCAGTGTCCTAGTCTGCAGGGCAGCAGAAAACAAGCTTGCTCCCTCCTCTCTATGACTTCCCCTCACATATTATACATCATGTCTCCTCTCAGCCTTCTTTTCTGCAGGCTAAACATGCCCAGTTCTTCAAGCCACTCCTCATAGGGCTTGTTCTCCAGACCCTAGATCATTTTAGTTGCCCTCCTCTGACCATCTTGACCAAACTTTCATACAGTATGTGAATTCTTGGAAGGTATGAGAAGTTTAGAGAGAAGGAGGGAGGAAGAGGTTTGAATTTTGGACTCCAATTGTGGCATGATTCCCCACTCTGCCACCCACTTGGGCAAGTCACACACTCTCAGCCCAGAAAAGCCAATGGAACAGGAAATAGCACTTTCAAACCAGGAACTAATTTCCTTATTCAGAGGCTGATGGCCATCTGTCAGGAAGGATTTGATGGTGTACTATGATTTCTGTTCCTGGGTGATAAATGTCATTTCCTAATTGGTTCTGTCATAGAAACATGGCAAAATCTATGACACTGCCTGAACTTTGTGCAAGCGACATGGATGGAACATATTATGGTTTGGTCCACCAATTTAACAAAGTTTCAGCCACATAAACAAAGTTTCTGAAGTAGAACAATGACTTTCACAGTAAAGACAACCCAATGAAACAGGAAATAAGACTTTCAAACCAGGAACAGATTTCTGCAATTATTAAAAAATGGTTTATTATAAAAGCTATGAAAATTTGCCAAAAATCAGAGGATAAGGGAAACGTTCCAAATTTTGGTGAGCTATCAGTGTTAAATGTGTTCTACCACTGTACCAAGTTTGAAGAAGATCACTCAAAAAATGAGGGCGGGAGAGTCCTGTAAAATCTCCCCTCGTGCTGTTTTTTTTGGCCACTGCGCATGCGCGTCCGTCATTAACGAATTAATTTAGAAAATAACGAATTTTCGTTAATTTCGAATTTTTTGGGGGGCAAAATTCAGAAATGACATCAGAAACGAAACGCTGGCGCCCCCTACTTTTGAAACGAGTTTAGAATCAATTTTTTCATGGATCGCTCAAGCCTAGTGATTACCTGGGTTTGGCCCCATGGTAGTCACCCCGAATCCCTTTGCGGAGATGGAGGTGGGGTATAAAAATAAAGTTATTATTATTATTATTATTATTGCCAAAAACCCCAGTATGAACCCTGAATTGAACTACACATGTCCATTGGAATGTTTTTGGTCAAATATGTTTTTAAAATGTGCCACAATTTACTACTGAATAGTCCAAGAAACAGAAACACTATCTACTTAATTTTTTAAAAAAGAAACAAGAAAAATACTGTAACCTATAGCAACATTTATCTTGTCTGGAGGACACCAAAACCAGTTTAAGGATATTCTTTATGTAAACCCATAGAGTATATTCTCCCTGTGTAAATTTCTTTTTCTTGAGAAATAATGCTACTAGTATTCTATCATTTGACTGTATAGCATTTCCCTTTTGTTTGTGGTTTTTGAGAGCATCAGCCTTTCGATCTCACATGTCAAAACATGATTTAGCACACTTTCCAAAGAGATTTAACCATAGCTCTTCTTTTTGAAGTGATACATGAGGTCAGATGGTGGACATTATGACATGTTTAAATCTATGCATCCTTTGCTCTTTTCATAAATTCCAGATGTATTTCAGCATTCATACAATTGCATATATTCCTAAATAATCCTATTTCAGTTCCATTGTTACAGCATTGCATCAGGTGTTGTTTATATATACATGTTTTATCCTGACCTTTGAGAGAGTTTCTTTTTAAGAACAGTTTCTTTTCCTACAATTAGTTTGCAGCTAATAGCGAATACCTCTGACATTCATTAATGTTAAATTGAATGGGTCTTCATATGGGATTACATGCTATATTGCATTCTGATTAAAACCAAATGGGTTCCCCATGATGCATGCAATTACCCTCTGTACCAGGGGAATAAATAATTAACGCTCATTTATTGTCCATCTGCAATACTTCTCTTTTTAGTACATACAATTTATCATTAATTGTATACGATAATAGTAATGCTAAATTGCAGCTTGGACTTCCTTTGAACATTTCCATGGATGCTGTACACATAAGAGTCATGTATGAGAAGTTGTCAACAATCAGGTCTACATCATGATTTAAGTCTTTGGGACTTCCAGAGGTGGACTGGCCTTCCAGTATTATCTTCCCAGGCAGCCCAATTAGGAATATCAATCTCATCAAGTTTGGTTTATACCTTTTCAGGTAGCTCAGAAGTAACTTCACTGGTTTGTTTTACCTAACAATAATTTTGTAAACTACTCTGGAGCTTTTTTTTAAAGCATGGTCATCTGAAAAATATCCTGATGTGTTTTTCCTATGAACTGTCCTTACGGTATTGCATCAACATCAATATTCATGCCATATCTCTGTATGGGAAGCTTTCCTCGCTACTTCCATTTTCTTTTTGTTGAACAATAAAACAAAATGAAATGTGAATTGCTAGCTTAAATTCATTCTTTGAGTTGTGACTACAATCTCGCTGCTCAACTTCAGGTGTGTGTTTTCCCTTGTGCATACAGTAGCTATATTCACAGTCCAATAAGTGGTCTTTTATTGTATTTAAAATGTTTAAATTGTTTATTTTATTTGATTGATGTTATCATTGTTGTTGTTTTGATATTCATTGTAATTGTTTTATTCTTCTTTTGTTTTGGGCATTGCCCCATGTTAGCTGCCCCGAGTTCCTTCGGGGAGATGGTGGCGGGATAGAAAAATAAAGTATTATTATTATTATTATTATTATTATTATTATTATTATTATTATTATTATTTTATGACACAGCAAACAAGATAGATATGCTGGATTTCGTTTCACAATATCACAAGTTGAACATTATTATTAATAATGTTATTAATGTTATTAATAATAGTATAATAATGATATTATTATTAATAACATTATTAATGAATAATAATAATATTAATTATTATTAATAATAATATATTGTTATTATTATTATTTATTACTTCCCCTATCCTTCCAACTTTATTTCACTTGCATTTTTAGGAAATCATAGGATGAAGTTATATGAAGAAAGGATGTGTGTATACTTTATTTCATTTAGTAAATGATTAAAATATGATGCCTTTATTGATTATCTGAGTTGCGTATAAGCTAATTACCCCATAAATTGGCTTCTATGTCATTTTGGCCATGAAAGAGGTGACAAATCATATGAGTTTATCACAAAGGGCTTTCTTTACCTATTTTGCCTTTCCGCATTCCAGGGTGGTAAAAAGTGGCCCAAACTAATGCAGCCATAAACCTGTTAATGATTTATATATGTTTTATCCATACCCAAGTCCCTTCTAAATTGGGTAGAAAGGACTATTCTCTTGTCTTCACATTGTATGCAAACACTTTCCATTGCCCAGCAGCTCACATCCTGGACAGTGTTCCGGATGGTGGGGAAGCTAAGGTGGAATACATTTTTTCTGTGTGAGGGAAAAGGCATGTGTGTTCCATTTCAAAGTGCTCACTTTGAAATGGAACACTCACTTCCCTTTTTCATGGTCCTAAAACACCTCGCCCTCCCCTTCCCACTGATACATAATAACAGCAAGAGCCCTTTCTGGGGCTTGACCAGAGAAGCAATCCATCATTAATTTTATTCTCAAAGGAAGTAACAAGAAATTGTGCAGTTATTGTCTTGAAGGAAAAGGAAACTGCACAGGCTTTTAAGACCATATGCACATTGCATTTTTGTGCAGAAAATAACATTGTTTTCTGCAAAGGAAATAGCATTTCCCTCTCATAAATTAAAATTTCCTTGATTGATCTGAGATTTTTCTCATAGGGCCTTAACACCCAACTATTCTTTCAAATATTTTTGAACATTTTCCCCGCAGTTTGCAAATTCTTTGATTTCTCTTTGATATTATCAAAATTAAAGTGAGGTTAGATACAGTTGCAGTCTTTCTTGCTTGGGTGATCTCATTTGGGTTGGCAGAATCAGAGGTAGCTCATTCATTGATAAGGCATGTGAAACTAGACATTGCCTTGTTATCTCAGAGAATAGACTTCTATCGTGCACCACTCATTCATTACAAAAGAGATATTCCTGATATACTGAACACTAGATCCTGATGAACTCTTGAGATGTTCTTGATACAGACAAAACTCAATTAAGGCAATATAAAAATATTAGATTTCTTTCTGTGTCCATGGTCCTATTTCCTGTCTTGTCACTTTCTGAATTATTCCAACACTGTAGTGTTGGACACTACACTAGTGTTGGACAACTGTAGTGTTGTCAATTAAATTACGGTAAGAAGAATTATACAGATATTTTCACTAATAACTGAAACAATTCACAGCTACTTCATGTCTGTTTGATAGTTGTGCCCACACACAAGAAATTAATCTAAAAGATTACAAACGTTACCATTGTAAAGGCTGCCACATATATACTTATGTGGTTGTGTATAGTACAAGATGTTATAATCTCATCGCATGATGAAACCATTCTATATCCATGATGGCAATTTATGCAAAGTACTTCAGAGAGCACATATTTTGAAACAGGACTTGAAAAATGCATCAAACACTAATGCAAATAAAACATCTTTGCTTGTGTTTTCTTAAAAATGGATAATTGATACTTGGTTAGGAATTGTTTAGGAGACAGCCTAAAACAAGCATGGGAACTGTGTGGTTCTCTAGCTGTTTTATACATACAACTCTGAGCACCCCTAGGCAGCATGGCCAAAAGTCCTAAATCTGTGGGGTTACATGATTCCCACCGATCTGATCAATGGCATTTGTAACATTTCTGAAAATGTATTTAGTACTATGTTTTACTATAGAAAAAAAGAGTAATATAATTATTACCAGTTTAGTCATCTTTAGGCTGATTAGACACATTAATGTGAAAAAGAGATGATGTAAATAAATTAAACAATATTTTGGTGTATTTTATAGCAATCTTCACCTAAGAACAAAGAAGTAGACTATTACTATTAAACACTGTTCTTAGCCATTATTAGCAAGCCCTTGTTCTTAGCAAGCCCTTCTCACAACCCTTGAAGATATTTCTTCCTCTATCATTATGATATGCTGAGGGTATTATCAATGCCCAGTCTATTTTTAAAATTTCCCCTGCAACCTTTTTATTTTTTAAAGACTGAGTTATATTGGAATGACATGTGCATGGTTGACATTTTCATATGATGCATTTGGTATTTTGGCAAAATCCATCAGTGTCATTCAACAAGTGCATCTTCGCAGCAACAGGTAGACATGTAATTTTTTCACAATAAAGGTCAGCTTTGTTACAGTAACACCTTAGCACTATTAAAATATCACTATTAAATTACAGGAATATGACCATGCTTTTCTCATTTAATTCCAAATGAAAAAATTTTGCATGGTAAAATAATATATATATATATATATATATATATATATATATATATATATATTGTTTGCCTAATAGCTAGCTGCATTGGGGGCTGTGTTCTGTTCAGGAGTTAATAAAATTGCATTTTTAGTGCTTAGAAGAAACTTATAGACACACTGGAAAATAGAGCAATAATATTTTACAATAACAAGGTAAGTTTTTTTGTTCCTTGAGGACTTCTCATTCATTCCTAGTTTTGCCTGAGGATTCCCTCATGCAGTCATGAGATCCTCTTGTCAAGCATGCCACAGATTATGCAGCAGAATATTAAAATGAACAGTCTATCAAACGGATATATGTGTGTGTATATATGTGTGTGTGCACGTATGTGTATGTATGTATATATATATATATATATATATATATATATATATATATATATGCCACCTGCAGCCAGTGCGGGGGGGGGGGGGTAATTTGAAGACCTCTGTGAAGGAGGCCTGCCTCCAATCATATGACGGGAAGTGGAGTGGCAGGGTCACCCCTTGTCATTCCTTTTTCCCTTTTCTGTGACCCACCCTCCCACCGTGAAGATAGCATGAATATAAAATAGTCATGTAAGGGCCAGGTAGGAATTTGTGTGTCCCGTCCCCCTACCCCCCCCCCCCCCCGCTCCAGAAGTTCTTTGAGTTTTTTTCACCTGCCCCACACTGTTTCAGCTGGTATGGTAATTGGCTTAGGGTGGAGTCACTTAAATAGGTTTCCCTGTCATTGTAATGGTGAAATAGTCCCAGTAAGCACAGTGGCACCTCTCTTTGACTTCCAAAAGATTTCCTATGGGTTTTGGAAGTTGGGGGCTTGGAAAAACCAGCTATCCTTTGGGCTGGAATGAGGGTTCGCACTTGTAAAAATTCAGGTTTGGGAGGGAGTGCCCTCATGGTGGCTTTCCAGTTATGATTGACCAAGAGGTGCAGTCAAAGAATTTTGGGTGGCCTTTGGGATCTATGGTGCTCGTAAGTCCTGGGAGGTGATCAGAGAAAATGACACCTAGGACAGTTCTCATTAAGTTGCTTACAGGTTAATTCCCTTTAACTGTTTATTCCAGAAGTTCTTAATAAATAAATAGGTCAGTAAATGACACTTTAGATCCATTTTCCTGTGTCTGGTCTCTTTATTTTGCAGTGGGAGTTCAAATATACATACATACATATCCATTCACTAAGCCTTTCTAGAAACTAAAGCAACTTTACCCAATCTAGAATTTTTTTCCAGAAGTTTGAGTAAAGCTTCCTTTGTCCTTAGGTAGCACTGATGAAACCAGCACATTGGAAGTGTTTTAATCTAGCAACAGAGGGTTAACTTGAATAATTGTCTTTCTTGATCTAGATATATTACAGCACTGCCAAGTGAACATTTATTTCTATTTTGGCGATTAACGTGTTTACATGGATAGGAGGTGAAATCACTCTGCATGATTCAGGAACACTGACATTTATTTAGTGTCAAGATTGTAACAATTTAATTCTTTGATCCGCTCCTGGCAGAACCCAGTTTCAAGTCTGATGCATATTTATACAAAACCCCAACAATTGCTAAAGGCAAAGGGTAGACCTAAACCTGCTGGAGAACTTCTCCCCTTAGATGATTTATAAAGTGCCTTTGAAGTCACTCACATACAAAAACAAGGGGTGATGGATTGGCTTTGCTTACCTTACTGCCCTCCTGACCCCTAAGACCCAGCCAAAAAAAGGGAGATAAAAATATTTTGATAGCACCCCAGTGTAAATATAGGCAGCTGGTTTAGACCTGGTAACACAGGCTAGTAGGAAAGGCACTTTAAGCATGCTTTCTAAAACTGACAACTTTATGGCATGAAAGAAAGGTCAAGAGGTGTAAAAGTTGAAAGTCAGTTAACTCCTTCGCATTTGACAGTTAAACTGTCAGCTAGGAAATCTGTTTAAAGTTTGTGATAGCCTGAAGATTCAGGACTTAACTAAAAAGGAAGACTGTGCTGTTTATTGCATACAGAAATTTCATGTCAGAGGTATGCAAGATCACAAGCAAATTTCTATTTATTCAAAATAACTTTGCTGTTTAAAGTGGGGAACCCATATTTTGTTTTGACTCTGGTAGAATTTTGTTTGACCACAACAGACAAACATGTTTATTTCTGAATGCATATGTGCTGCATATTTGCTAACAAGAAACATGTTTTATCCATACCTCACATTTGAAGTGCTTGTTCTGTTTCAAATGATCAATGAATTCAAACAATCTAATTTTCCCGTACAGTTTGAAATCAATGGATTGTGATCCTGCTGCTTTTTAAATGAACATGGGCTTAGGATAAATTATTTTAAGAACACATCTGTAATATTATTGAAGTATGCAAAAACATCATATATGTAGGAATTCAGTTTGGCCAACATCTTTTTCAAATTAAAGCAAGAGAACAATGATAAATATTCATTTTCCCCATTCCCACTGGCACCAGAATGTAAATATAGCTAATTATGGCCTTCTAAATATAATTATTAATCAGTTTTATAGCAACATGTTATTTTGCACAGATGTATGCAAATGTTTAGATTTCTTTCCAGATGGACTTTGTTAAGTAAAAGCAATCACTTGCACTGAACCAAATTACTCATCGTTAATGTTCTGTTAACTCACAAGAAAAATCTTTCATCAGTATCTACATTATGCAATGAGTAGTGAAACCTGAATCTTTTCATGATATCTTTTAATGTGTAGTGGCGTAATCCAGTGACAATCTCAAGATGGATAAATTCATTGAATACAAAGTTTGCAAAATATGTAATTTAGGATGTCTACTTATAAGCCTTCTTGTATCTATATCCAAAGGATTGCAAATGTGTTACTTTACTATGTAGTCAGGGAAATACAAAACTTCACATATACAAAATGCGTCATGTTATAGAACTGTGACTTAAACTGAGTTGGTAGTCCAAAACAGAATGGACCTGTTGAAGCAAAAAAAAAAACTTACATAAATGTTCCAATTGATTTGATTTATTGAAAATAAAGCTCAATTCCCTCTCATCCTCCTCCTCCAACCATCCACACCACTTTTCCCTTTCTCAACCTGAAACCCAATGGTTGTCAAGCCACGTCTTCCCCAAAGGTTTATGGACAATAAAGAGATTTCAGACAAGGAATACAATTTTTTTCTTTATTTTTTAAACATTTTCCATGGCTCCAAAGTTGTTCAATGTCAAAGCCATTAGAGGTCCCATCAGCAGCTGTACTCCAACTCTATCAAATCTAATGCTTTAATACATATATTATTATACGTGTAACTTGTATTATTTATGTATTGTGTAAACTCTTAAAATGTATAAAATGTATTGAAGGTATCTTGAAGGCAGCTACCTTCCCATATCTTCAGTTTGCATAATCCCTTGGGAACTGTGATTGTGGTCAGGGTCCCTTCAGTTATTTCACAAGACAGTTAATATTAACTCCTTCTTGTGTGTATGCAAGACAGATCATCCTCTTTGTCACCAAGATGAGCTCAGGATGTTTGTTCATTTAGCTTGAGGCTGAGAACTTGCTACTCCTGTGGAAAAAGAGACTCAACAAACATGAATTCTTTAATTTCCTGAATGAGCAGCCAAGCCCCTGATTATAGGAATTGCCACTTTTGAGTCTTGCACCCTTTGTTTTAGCAGAGTTATACACTTAAGTTAATCAAGGAGTCATCTGCATACCCATGTCACCACTTCCTTCAGCTTCACGCCCTCCCAAGCAGCCACTCTGCAATGGATTGGATCTTTAAACTGTCCAACCATCAGCTGTTCCTCTTCCTGCCATGGGAATCTCTTCCTTCAGGCTATGGCATCAGGGGAACCCCCGGGAAATCTCTGTGAGGATCCTAGGTGACCCCGCTTTTCAGCCAATCATGGGAGGGAGCAGAAAGTCTGAATAGCTGTCACAACTGTATAAAATGTCATGTATTTTTTCTGAGAATTTGTGCTTGTAGCTTTTGAAGCATATTGCTTGTACTTGCCTCTTATTTGGTCAAATCGTAATAAACCTCTGTAGCTCTGTCTTCAACCTGAAGTGCTTACTCTCAATCTGGGCTGATCTGGATTAGCAGAAACTCACTGGGCACAGACCTCCTTATCCTCAGTCTTAGATGAAATCATCACGCAATTCCTATTTCGTATTTGTCAATTCTTGAGAACAATTTCCCCTCCTTTATCATCCATCTGCACAACTTTTTCCCTTTCTCTCAGTAGGATATATTGACTAAAATATATGCAATGCTTCTGCCTTATTCAAACGATCTGTTTTGTTTTGTTCAAGTCAGAAAGCACAACTAGATCCTGCAGCTTCACAGAGAAGACATGATTTATGCAGCGGAGAAAAAAATCACTGTAGATGTCACAGGTGTGATTTCTGAAAACAACATAGGTGGTGGTGCGGAGTGTGAAGAACTACAGGATCTAAGCTCTGGTAAGCAGAAGTGAATGCTGCCTTTGATTTGCTGTCAGTTTGAGAGACAGTCATGCCCCTTTTCATAATCCTTCATCTCACATTTAGACGCTTCCTATCAGTGCACACAGCAGGCATAGACTGTGTGTGGCAGAAAACTGCAAAGAAAGATGAAAATGCCTCTGACACCATACATTTCTCAGAAACTGATATTCATGTTGAGACACACAGCTCAGAATTTGTGAATTTTTTTATGGCTGATATCTGATTTGTGTGTAGCATACATGCCAAATATGCTTTTGAATTTGCTACAGACATGCTTCTCACAGAATGTCAAGTGATCCACCAACATTTCATTATGTCTGGGTTCTATGTTCTCACTAACCAGTGCTTAACTATTTGATGATGATTTCAGGTGAAGTTTACATAAAGAAATGTTATACAGTGTTGAAAGAAGTTAGCATGAATTTACTAAACAAAAAGATACTATGTTCCTTTCTACCAACCATGAGTCAATTGACAGCCATGTTTTCAGGACCTCTTATGTCATTTTTTTGACTTAGCAGATTTGTGCTATGGGTTTTTTGCATACAGATACCACAAGACATAGACAGTATCAGAAATATGCAAGTATTCTATCATGCTTAAATGAGAAATAAAGTTGATCTCATCTCCTTGACACAGGTATCTATCAACCATACTCACTCCAGCTCTTCATTTCTCTATTGCAGGGGTCCCCAAACTAAGGCCCGGGGGCTGGATGCGGCCCATCGAAACCATTTATCCAGCCCCCATGGCAACCATCATCATCATCAACATCATCATCATCATTATTAACATTGAGGCTGGGTGGCCATCTTTCAGGGGTGCTTTGCTTGTGTTTTTGGTGCACAAAGGCAGGAGGGAATTGGACTCAATGGCCCAAATGGTCTCTTCCAGCCCTCTTTTTATTATTATTATTATTATTATTATTATTATTATTATTATTACTATTAACATTGAGGCTGGGTGGCCATCTGTCAGGGGTGCTTTGCTTGTGCTTTTGGTGCACAAAGGCAGGAGGGGATTTGACTCAATGGCCCAAATGGTCTCTTCCAGCCCTCTTTATTATTATTATTATTATTATTATTATTATTATTATTATTACTACTACTACTACTACTACTACTACTATTAACATTGAGGCTGGGTGGCCAGATGTCAGGGGTGCTTTGAATGTGCTTTCAGTGCACAAAGGCAGAAGGGGATTGGACTCAATGGCCCAAAGGGTCTCTTACAACTCTCTTTATTATTATTATTATTATTATTATTATTATTATTATTATTATTATTAACATTGAGGCTGGGAGGCCATCTGTCAGGGGTGCTTTGCTTGTGCTTTTGGTGCACAAAGGCAAAAGGGGGTCAGGCTAAATGGCCCAAAGGGTCTTTTCCAACCCTCTTTATTGTTGTTGTTGTTGTTTGGTGGCCAACTATAGTCCGGCCCTCCAACGTTCTGAAAGATCGTGAACTGGCCCCCTGTTTAAAAAGTTTGGGGACCCCTGCTCTATTGTGTAGAAGTGAATCAAGGGCTGGCTATGATTTCATGGCACCATATCACATGAGACAAGGAATTCATCAGTCAATCAGAAAATCAGCCCCAAAAGGCCTATGTGCACACTGGTTGTTTGTGCACCTGGTTTGTGTGCCCCCCACCAGGCGCGGCTGGTGGGGACGAGGGACAGGGCCTTCTTGGTGGTGGCTCCCCGGCTGTGGAACACCCTCCCCAGAGAAATACGGCAAGCCCCAACTCTTTTGAGTTTTAGAAAAGCCCTGAAAACATGGCTATGTGCCCAGGCTTTCGAAGATTAAATGATAAAGACGACCCGGACTGATTTACGGCTACAGCACGAGGATTTTGGAGGAATGGATTTTAATAATATGTTTTATATCTTTTTATTGTTTTAATTGATTTATTGCATTTTCATTGCTGTTTTAATTATGTGTAGGCATCGAATTGTTGCCAATTTTGTACGCTCCCTGAGTCCCTTCGGGTGAGAAGGGCGGGATATAAATGTTGGAAATAAATAAATAAATAAATAAATTGGTGGTTCCAATCATTTCAGGAAGGACAGTATTTATTTGTTCATCCATTAATTTTTCATGCAAACATTTCTATTTGAATTCTCAGCCAAAATCCCTGAACCATCTCCTGAATCCCCATTCACTTCATTAGGTACAAATAAGCAATCTGCACATAGATCTGTATACAAAGAGCCAATTCTGTGTAGTGATTTGAGCTTTGAATTAGGACTTTACAGGATAGGGTTCAAATCCATGTTCAGTCATGAAAATGTATTGGGCAAGTTACACTGGGGCCATTTACACATGCCACAAAAAGCGATGCTGATCCAGAGTGGGGTACATGGATCTTTGCTGCCAAAATTTTAATGGTCATGTGCACATTGGATCCAGCCAATGGGATGGAGTGACACCAAGTCTTCTCATTGGTTGGATGATATCTGCACAGTCCAGTGGCTTAGTACCTGGTCTGAAGGCCACAGAATCACCATCCTTAACTTCCCTCTATGATTCTGGTCTTAGCAGTGACCCACAGGCACAAAAGTGGCAGTAGTCATTACTTGTTGCCTGTAGTGATGCTAGCCAGTGTGATAAAGAGACATGAAAGAGGGGGGAAGGGGAAAAGGACAAATCATTCACACCTTTTTCTTCTTCCTTCTTGCTCCAGCTAGAATTATCTACAGGTAACAAGAAATAATCACCACCAATTTTGTATTCCATAGTCCCTGCTAAGATCAGAATGACAAGAGAAAGTGCCATCTCTGTCCCCAAGCCCAAGGAAAGGAACATGGCTGTGTGAATAGTCACAGCCACTTCTAAATAATTTGTGGCCCAACTGTTCATACTGCCAAAAAGTGAGGGGAAGCTCTGGAGCATCCTGTGTTAATGCAAATTGACCTTGTGTATCATGTGGACACCATGGAATCCATTCACCTCCACACCAACTCATTTGGTCTGTGTAGCTGGGCCCTCTCTCAGCCTCAGAGGCAGGCAAAGGCAAATCACTTTTGAAAATATCTTGCCAAGAAAACTTTAGGTCACCACAAGTTGAAAATGACTTGGAGGTATGCAACAACAACATGGATTGTACATTGTGAGTGACTGCACAGGTCAACATACAGACATGGTATACACGTGGAGTGGAATGTTCCATATTTAAATAGTTCTCATGACATCAGGAAGTGAAATATTATTTTATTTACTTTAGAGAGAGAAATTGCAAAATCAACAGTATTGGGAAGGTAGTTTTAGCAGTGGTCTTAATATTCAGTTCTGCTTCAGCACATGGCTCTGATGATTTATCCCAGATGAAATTTGAATGGAATTAATTTGTAGCGTGAAATGAGATAAGCCTTTATTACAAAATGTAAAAAAAGTGGGTTGATTTGTTCTCACTTTTAAAGCCACATTCTCAAATCATTTCCATTTGCTCAAAGATTGTGTGTATATGCTTAATCTGAGTACTAATGCATATATATGTGTGTGTATGTTGTAAAATCTGTTCTCAAAAAGCCGCAAACTAAACAGAGAAATCAACTGAATTTATGAGGTTAAAACACAGTTACTTGTGTACCTGCTTTGTGATGAATAAACAACTATATACAGTCATCAGTAAAGGAGGATTCACATTTAATTGGCTACCACCACTTTTGGGATGTTTGTTGCAAGAGGCTGGGAGTGAACCTAAAAGCTCAAAGGGCCTTGAATGTATTAATCTAAGGAAAACTGGATAATTTTATGCTTATCCAAAAGATTTGATGCTATTATATTCTGCTAAAAATGCTGCTTTTATGTGGGTGTGGATAGTTTATCATGTCTACTTTTCAAATCCAAAAATCATTCTCAATAAAATTGCTAGTCCTGATGGGAGTACAAACATCAAATCAGTTGCAATAAGCACTTTGGAAAAGCATTGATTTTCTCGATCTGCTCTAAGTTAGGACTAGCAATTAGATTTATGCCATGTCCTCCAAATGCCACTTTTTGTAATGTTAGTTTAACACAAGAACACATTATCTGAGCAAATTATATTATTAAAAGAGGGGGAATCAAACCAGTATGTGAAAATCAACAGTAAGAAAAAACTTCAGTAGAAATACAACACAGTAAGGAATGCAACACAAAAAAGGCAAACGCAAACATTCCAACTTTTTTTTTTGCAGGAACTAAGTCAAAACTGTGATGTCTCCAACCCCAAATTTAAAATGACTGGGAGTAAAGAAATAACTTTTTTTGACTCCAAAAGAGTCACAGTTTTGATACCACATGTTGCTAACAATTCATAAGTGGGGTACCACAAGTGAGAAGACCTTCTTTGTTGCTGCTGCTATGAAAACAATTACAATAACAGCCAAAATCATTCATAAAATACACAAATGCACCAGGACTATTTCACACAGCATGTGAGTGGAATGTGAGTCTTACTCTTGAGTAAACACAGCCCATTTTTTACATTTACTTCTGAGATACACATAGAGAGACTTTTGGTGCATGATTATTAGTTCTTATAATTTTAGTTAATTCTGAACTTTTAAGCATATTGACCTCATCATGACTTGCAACCTCATCATATGGGCTAATTTGCCCATCATTCACCACTTGCTTTCCCCTTTTGCCATGGAGTCTGTTACGATGTACATCTACATCCCTGCGGGACTCTGTGACAAAAGGGGAGAACAAGTAGTATATGCCGTCATGGCAGCAACATGGAAAGCTGGGCTGCGGCCGCGGGCACTTCCCCCTGTGGGATGGGGACAGCAATTACTATAACAAAAAGTCATAAAATTTTGTTACTCTTATTATAGTAACAAATTTTTTCACTAATGATACTTTAGAAACACTTTAGAAACAAAATGCTGGCATCCTCTAATTTTGTAATAGGTTTTGAAACATTTTTTCATTGATTGCACAGCCCTACTGAACAACAATGTACATTGTAGCTTCCTTTTGATGTTTGCTATGGTCAGGCATACACAAACATATGTTGTTTTTCAAAGTTCAAAGGATAATTATATTTAATGAGGGCTGAATTCGAGTAGTGACATAGGGGAGAAGAGAGAAGAATGCATTTGTATTTCTGGGGGCTACTTTAGGTACATTTTTCTGTCTATTGACCCATGCCCAAAAATGAACAACAGGCATGGTATGAAACATTTTTTAGATTATTATTTTTGAACACTTTTCAAAATCTGAAGATAATCACTCATGGATATTGTGTTGACTTTCTCCTTTAAAATGACATGAAAACAAATAAGCACAATGGAATGTTAGATAAATTGGCTTTGTTTCCATACATTATAAATTCATTAGTAGTATGCACTTGTATTTTCCTAATATGTAATTCATATGTTTTTAATAAAATTCTAATGCTTTAATTAATTTTAAATGTCACAATAATTTAAACATTTTTTGTTATGAAATGTATATATTACTTGTCTTAGAAGTGCCCTGATTATTTCAGTGTAGATTAGTTTCTATTTTTAAAACGCCCTTCATTATAGCAAAATCTTCAAAGATCACTATCTATTTTAGTGCTGATGCCATTTAAACTTGGAAATAATAAGCTTGGAATACATATTTCCTTTGCTCAGAAAGTCTGGGTGTTTTCTTTGTAGCATTTCCTTGCATTAATATTCAGAAAACGACAGTATTATGAGTTTGGGTTCCAGTATTGTGGTCTTCATTCATCAGTCTACATTCTTAGTGTTCACAACCACAGTTGATCCATACCCAGAAGATGATTACATTAACATCTTACTCTCAGTGAAACTGATTGCAGTAATTACTGATTTTACTTTCTAAAAAAAGGAGTGCAACACGTAGAACAATACTTTACTTCTAGATAAATTAACTAGCTGGATAATTTTGCAAGTTTCAAAGCACTGAGTTATCCCCAAGGAAGGGTCATGAAAATTGGTTAATAGCACCAAACACCCTAAAGACCTTGAAAGCTAATCAAGGCCAACCCTGATTAGTACATTGATGGGAAATTGCCATGGCAACTTGAAAGCGTGCACACATACACATACATGTCCAGATGGGGGAAAGACTCTGAAACTCTTGAGAGTTACCAATTCCTTTTGTTCTGATTGTACATACCTGTTCTACATAATTTTACCCAGTCTTTTTCTTGATCTATGGTTAGTCATCCACATTAGTGGATGTTGGGACATTGCATCCCTGCAGAAGTAAAAAAGCTGCAAATGTTGTTAGCCATTCCCCTTTCCAAAAATGCATGCTACATACTCTTTCTGGCCAATTCTCTCTTTTTTTCAAAATGCCTCAGCCAGATTTGCAAGTTCCTCCAACATCGTCAGTGAAGTCAATTTTAGCAGTAGCCACCACAATTAGCAGATTTATTTCATACCTCACATCTTCTCCTCTCTATCACTTTCCCCTGACAGCAGACTGACCCATAGCTCTCTTCCACACCTAAGCACCATGACTCTTCAGTCAGATTTTAAAGCCCTTCTGCCTCCCTAGGACACTGAATCTGATTTTAGGAGCAGTTGCTGCTGGCCACTTCAGTAGCAGATTGTCCTCCTCCTCCACCCCCTGTCTTACCAACAGCCCTAACCCATATCCCATTTCCTTATCTTGAAACTAAGTCAGCCAGATGTTCAGTGTCTTCGCCTCCTAATACTGGGAGCTACTTTCCTTTTATTTGAAGAGACAAATACCTGTTCAACTCTTTTGTTCCTCAATAAAATGTTGGTGTTCTTTTTAAATTCTGGTTTCTTGCAAACAGGTCAAATCTGGATTTATTTTCTTTATAAATTTAAATATATTTCCTTTTTAAATTGGTGAATGAGACCCTTTACATTCCAAGAAATGACCTTAATGTTTTTTTTCTGTTTCAACGTGTACTCTGATGTATTATCTGTAGTTGTATATATCGTGTCTTTTCTCTCCCCTCTCTTTTCTTCATCTTGTTTCTTCCTCGCTGTGAGAAGATTGTTCTCTCTCTTCTTTTCCACTACTCCAACTTGACATGAGTCATCCTGTTTCTCTTCTTAGTCTATCCTACCACTAGCTACTTCCAATTTCTCTTCCTCCAATTTGTGTTTAAAAGTATCATATACTGGTAATTCTTTTGCTTGTTGCAGAGCAATAATCGGGAATTTTCTTTTATTAAAATGATAAAATGATAATCTTTCTAATTTATCCCATCTATATAAGTTGTTTTTCTTCCTTAGCTTCTCTGTCAGGAGTAGCAACCCCTTTTCTTTACCAGTATACGTCCTGGGATGTCTCTCTTTATGATAATCTGTATTCCATGATATGTCCATTTGGTTTTTTGATATATCTATAAAACCTCATCTCTAAAACTTTTTTTGACAAAATAAATCACATCTTTTGTCACTTTTCTGTAATCAACTCTTCTATTTGTGATTCTGAAAACTCTATCTACCTGTTTTTCCAATTCAATCTCTGTCATATCCAAATAAACAGATGAAGCCTCTATCATCGTCACTCTTCTAATGTCTTCTTGTTCTTCTTACTGCAACCTCATATTCTCAGACAATATTATCTCTCTTTGAGATTTTGGAGTGTTAGTAAATCCAAGTATCTTTCTCTGCCAGAAATTCTTCCATCATTTTCAGGCCTTATTTTGTTATCAAGAATATCTGATCTCTTTTCCAACTTATCAACTCATTCCACTGTGGATTTCACCTCCACTGTCATTTGAATCAGTGACTGTTTCACATCTCTTAATTCTGATTTCTGTTCATTCTTCATAGTATTAAAGACAATAATATGGCTTCTTGATTCGATTTCAATTCTCTATTTATCCGTTGTATATCTTCCCATTTTTTTAAAGCACCCAGTGCCTTGCTTTAGAATTCTATAGATCCTCTTCTGGAGTCTAGACTTAACTTTGTTCTTGTGTTCATAGTTATCTCTGCTATTTCATTTTCTTTCATCTCCACAAAACAAAACCAAGTACCTTTAAATCTTTATAGGCCTGATTGCAGTTGAATTAACAAAGTAGCCTTATATATTGCAGAATATTTAAAACCAGTAACAATATTAGATGACGAAAATGATAGATGTGTGGTGGTACAAACTGAAATCCAAAATCAAATGATTACAGTGTTAGTACATAATGGACACGCTGCCTCCCGGGGGCAAAAATACACCATATCACTCAGAGGCTCAGCAGGCTCCTAAAGCCCCATCACCCTCCCCACCTTATGTTGATTCATGTAGGTACCAATGACACCGCTAGGCATACTTTTCAAAAGATCACAAATGATTTTCGAGCTCTGGGAACAAAGCTAAAACTGTATAATGTACATGTGATCTTTTCATCCCTCCTCCCTGTTGTAGGACACGGCTCTACAAGGGCCGGAAAAATAGTACAGGTCAATAACTGGCTCAGAAAATGGTGTCAAGAGGAGCATTTTGGCTTCCTTGACCATGGTCTACTCTTCCAAGAGGATGGACTACTGGCAAGCGATGGGGTGCATCTCACACAAGTAGGAAAACATCTTTTTGCACACAGACTCACAAACCTCATCAGGCGCACTTTAAACTAGATCCACTGGGGGAGGGGAACAACAGCCTGGCGAACACTATATTACCCACGACCACAGGGAACCGCCGAAAGGCTAAACGGAGGGCTGCACAAACACAGCAAGGACCAAGTACAGAGAGCACAATAATCCCAAATAAACAGTTCGAGGGGAGGTCACAGGGGCTTACATGTCTTTACACTAATGCTCAGAGCATGGGAAATAAGCAAGACGAACTCCAACTCCTAGCACAGCACCACACATACGATGTCATAGGCATCACTGAAACCTGGTGGGATGACTCCCATCACTGGAATTTAACCATTGAGGGCTATAACCTCTTTCACAGAAATAGAACAAAGGGGAGAGGAGGGGGAGTAGCTTTATATGTCAAAAACAGTTACGTTGCAGAAGAAATGCGAGACTGTAATCCGGGAAACCAGCTTGAAAGCATCTGGATAAGAATCAAGGGAACCGGGACTCAAAAAGATCTTGTCGTGGGTGTCTACTACAGACCTCCGAGTCAGGATGAAGGACTTGATGAAGCCTTCTGTCAACAGCTGACCAAACAGGCACAAAGAAGAGATATAGTAGTCATGGGCGATTTCAATTATCCCGATATCTGCTGGAAAACAAACTCAGCCAAGAGTACAAAGTCCAACAAATTCCTCACTTGCCTTGCAGATAATTTTATGGTCCAGAAGGTAGAAGAGGCAACAAGGTGTGATGACTCATGGGCCTTGTAGTCCTGCTCAGGACATTGTAATTCCTGATGAAGATGAAAACTTGGGTTTTTTACCTTCCCAGTCTGAACTGGATTCCTCTCAGCCAGATCTTTCCCAGGCAGATCTGGGAACCTTGCACCTGCAAGAAAGTTGTCTCCCAGAAGTATGTCAAACAAGCCCAGAGCCTACTTCTCCCGTATTCTTGCGCCGGGAGTTTTGTAAACAACAGAGAAGTTTAGATTCAGCTTCGCGCAGGAGTGCGAGGATTGCAGCTAAGAATGTGGCCAATTAAGACTGCTTCTCGTGAGAATCTTTGGGGAGTCTCACATCTGGTCTCAGAGTTAGCTTTCGGTTCTGATTCCCAGAGAACTGCTTCGGCGGGAAGCTAGACTCTATTTAGGTGTTTTACCCGCGTAGTAACTTCGCGGAGTCAATTCGTCAGCCTACGGAGCGAGTTGTGTCTGGACAGCGCGCTCCGGTTCAAGCCTCGCTCCTGCTCAAGCCTTGCCTTGCTATCCAGCCTTCGCCTTGCTTCCCAGCCTTTGTTTATCTACGGACTTTGCCTTGTTTCCCAGGATCAATCCTTGCCTTGTTCCACGGATTTATCAAGTTATTCCACGGACCTTGTTCTTGTTCTTAGTTACCTTGTTCCACGTTCAAGCCTTGTTTCAAGTATCAAGTTATTTCCTAGCCTCGCTCAAGTTTCATGGACTAAAGGACCTTGTCATCTCCCCTCACTTTGCTTGGCAAAGTGAGTGTTTCGGTTATTGGATTACAACTTTGGACCTTAATATTTCTTATTGGACATTGCTTTTTTGGACTAATTCTGACCTTTCCTGAAAGGTCTAATTCTGGACTATTTTCTACACTTGTTTTTATTAACTTTATATATTCCTACAATAAAGATATTAGATAGATTCTGGCCTCTGTGTATGGTTATTGGTGCTCTGCAGCCTGGGTCGTGACAGTTTGACTCCGCCACCCTAAGCACCAATTAACCTCGGTCAGAATGTCTACCGGAACCGTACCTGGGCCGAGCGGCCAGCCGATTACCTACACCATCGACAAGGAAGAGGTGGACCGAATCCGTGATAAGCTCAATGCACAGGATGGAGAAATAAGGGGTTTGAAGGAACGCGGAGTTCGTCTTCCGGCCATGGCGTTGCCAACCAAGTTTACTGGAGAAGCTTCTAAGGTTCATGTCTTCCGTCGCCAATGTCAAGCTTATCTGGAGGCCCGTGCTGCCGAGTTTCCCCAAGAAGACATGAAAGTGGCATGGGTTTACAGTCTTCTAGACGGGCCAGCGGCCAGCTGGGCGACGGCACTGTTCGACCAAGCCTCTCCACACCTAAGATCAGCGCAACACTTCTTGGACCACCTCAAGGAGACTTGGGGAATCGAGGACAATTTGGAGGCAGCCGGTCACAAACTCCGTCGCCTTTTCCAAGGAGACAGACCTATGTCTCAGTATATAGCCGAGTTCCGAGTGCTGGCCCACAACACCGGCTGGAACGATGTAGCCCTCAGGGGACAATTCCGGGAGGGTCTCAACATTGAAATGCTGGAAGAAATCTCCAAGGTGGATCCTCCCCAGACCCTCGAGGCACTCATTGATCAATGTTTACGGGCTGAAGTCATGATTGCCAACAGGAAACAGTGGGTTCGAGGCCAGGGCAGTAGAGCCGGGGCAAAACCCCCCGCTCCCGCCAGCGTTCAGCCACGTCCGGTGTGGAGACCCCCACCGCCAACCCCATACCCCAGAGGAGGCGAGGAGGTGCCGATGCAGTTGGGCAATGTGCGTCCCAGACTAGATGCCGCCGAGAAGGCCCGTCGTCAACGCTTAAACCTCTGCTGGTACTGCGGGAACGGGGGCCACTTCGCCAGAGAGTGCCCAGCCAAAGGGAAGCCTGCCGCCCGTCTTGCGGCGGCGTCCTCCACGGAGACGAAGGCGTCTGAGCCGACTGGCACACAGCCGGCGGGGGAAGCCAACGACCGGGTGTAGAGGGGCTCGCCAACCCGGTCAAAAAATCCATCCAAGAGCCGCCAACCGGGGTCCTGTTCCTTCTCGTGGTCACATTATGGTCAGCAAAAAGGGGACCCGTCATGATCCACGCCATGATAGACTCTGGAGCTACCAACAATTTCATCGATAGAGAGTATGCCGACTCTCTGGGATTACAATATCATGATTTCAAGAATGCCCGTGTGGTGCAAGCCATAGACGGCCGTCCCCTCAAGACGGGCCCCGTAAGTCAGTGGTCGGAACCCACCAGGATGTGGATAAGGGAACATATGGAAGAGATTTCCTTCTTTGTTACCGAGGTTCCCCATTTCCCTGTGATTTTGGGAATTCCATGGCTGACTCTCCACGACCCTAACATCTCCTGGTCCAACAGAGAACTGCAGTTTGCTTCACCGTACTGCCAAAACCATTGCCTCGTAGCCAAGGTATGCCATGCCACAGACACCGAGCCCATCATCACCTTGCCAAAGAAGTACTCCGAGTATTGGGATGTATTCAATGAGAAAGAAGCCGAAAAATTACCCCCACATAGACCTTATGACTGTGCCATTGACTTGGTGGAGGGGGCCCCGATCCCGCGAGGGCATCTCTACTCCCTGACTGAACCAGAGCAAGAAGCTCTCAGGGAATTCCTAGAGACAAACCTTCGCAAGGGATTCATCAGACCCTCTCAATCCCCAGCCGCCTCCCCAGTGATGTTTGTGAAGAAGAAGTCAGGGGAACTACGCTTGGTGGTGGACTACAGAGCATTGAACAATATCACCAAGCGGAACAGCTATCCCCTGCCTTTAATCTCGGATCTACTGGATCGGCTTCGAGGAGCCAAGGTTTACACCAAGCTGGATCTTCGGGGGGCTTACAACTTAGTTCGCATCAGGGAAGGGGACGAGTGGAAGACCGCCTTCCAGACCAAATTCGGATTATTTGAGTCCCGAGTTATGAATTTCGGTTTATGCGGAGCCCCCGCAACGTTCCAGCATTTTGTCAATGACATTTTTCAGGACTATCTAGACAGGTTCTTGATAATCTACCTGGACGATTTTTTGGTGTTTTCCAGATCACAATCAGAACATGAGAACCACGTCAAAATGGTGTTACAACGATTGCGGGATCATGGACTTTATGCCAAGCTGGAAAAATGCGCTTTTGATCTACAAGAGGTAGATTTCCTTGGTTACCGCATCTCGCCTCTAGGGCTTTCCATGGATCCAGCCAAAGTTTCAGCAGTATTGGAATGGCGGGCGCCAACTAACAAGAAAGAGGTGCAGCGTTTCTTGGGGTTCGCGAACTACTACCGCAAGTTCATTCCAGATTTTGCCCGCTGGTCCGACCCCATCACTAGCTGCATCCGTGGAAAGCAGCCTTTCCGCTGGACTGATCAAGCAGAGAAAGGGTTCCAGCAACTAAAGAAACTATTCACCTCCCAGCCAATTCTACAGCACCCAAATCCTGGAACCCCTTTTGTGGTGCAAGCGGACGCCTCTGATGTGGCAATTGGGGCTGTACTCTTACAACCGGTGGGAGATCACCTCCACCCCTGTGCCTTTTATTCTCGTCAACTAACCACACCAGAGAGGAATTACACCATTTGGGAAAAAGAACTACTGGCCATAAAGGCAGCCTTTGAAACTTGGAGACATTGGCTAGAAGGGGCCAAATTTCCCATTGAAGTCCACACTGATCATCGTAATCTAGAACATCTAAGAACTGCCCGCAAACTAAATCAGAGGCAGCAACGTTGGGCTTTATTCTTTGAACGTTTCAACTTCCAGATCCATTATGTGACCCCAGCCCAAACCAAGCAAGCAGACGCCCTGTCACGTAAACCGGAATACGCTGCAGGACGCAAGGAGACCTTTGAATCCCAACTGCTACAACCTGAGAACTTTGCCACGCTCACGGTGGGGAACACCAAATCCATTCCCATTGGTTCAACTTCCCCTACTCCAGGACCCATCTGTGCTCAAGAAATCAGGGCTAGTCAGCAAGCAGATGCCTGGGCGCAGGACCAACTTCGCCAAGGTCTGCATTTTCCCTTTTCGCTTAAAGATGGGCTGCTCTGCTATAGAAATCATGTCTATATCCCACCCGGACCGGGCAGGGAAAAGGCGCTTCGTCTGTGTCATGACTGCAAACCAGCAGGACACTTCGGACTATTTAAAACTATGCATCTGATCCTAAGGGATTTTTGGTGGCCCAAGATCCGCAAGGATGTGGAAAAATATGTCAACACCTGCCCAGTATGCCAGCGCTCCAAGATACGAAGGGAGAAGCCCTCAGGGCTTTTACACCCCCTTCCTACACCATCTCGCCCATGGGAAATAATTTCCGCGGATTTCATCACTGACCTACCACCTTCCTGTGGGTTCACCACGATCTTAGTGGTGGTGGACCTATTCACCAAGTTAGCCCATTTCATTCCCTGCGAAGGCCTCCCCACGGCCAAGGAAACTGCGGATTTATTTCTTCAACATGTCTTCAGACTACATGGATTGCCCAAGAGTTTAGTCACAGACCGTGGATCTCAATTCACCTCTCGTTTTTGGAAGGCACTACAAAAACTATTGGGCATAGACTCTCGCTTATCTTCAGCTCATCATCCCCAAACAGATGGGCAAACGGAGCGCACCAATGCCACTTTGGAGCAGTATCTTCGCTGTTATGTAAACTATCAACAGGACAATTGGGCTTCTCTGTTACCACTGTCTGAGTTTGCCTACAACAATGGAGTTCAAGCTTCTACAAAAGAAACGCCGTTCTTTGCAAACTACGGCTTCCATCCACGTTTCTTTCCCCCTGTCATTGAAACTTCAGAGGTTCCCGCAGCAGAGGATTGGCTGCAGGAACTCACAGCGGTGCAACAACTTTTGCTCCAGCAACTGGACCAAGCCAAGGAGGACTATAAACGCCACGCTGACAAACATCGCCAGCCGGGCCCCGAAATCAAGGTAGGAGATCGGGTTTTCCTGTCCACTCGCTTTCTGCCCTCCCACCGCCCTTGCCGGAAGTTAGATGCCCGTTTCATTGGCCCCTATCCAGTGGTGGCGCAATTAAACCCCGTGACTTTCAAACTCCAACTTCCGCGTTCAATGCGCATTCACCCAGTGTTTCACCGTTCCCTGCTCCTTCCGGCGGATGGTGTGCGTCCTGATACAGACCAACCGGCCCCCCCTCCTGTTTTGATGAATGGGGAGGAGGAGTTCGAGGTTGAGGACATTTTGGATTCTCGCTTTCACCGCCGCCGCCTACAATATCTCATTGACTGGGTGGGTTTTGGCCCTGAAGAACGCTCTTGGGAAGACGCCTCCACAGTCCATGCTCCTGATCTAACCCGTCGCTTTCATCAGACCTATCCCGCCAAGCCGCGACCTCGCGCCTCGGGGAGAGGGCCCCAGTTTGGGAGGGGCCTTGAGGAGGGGGATAGTGTGATGACTCATGGGCCTTGTAGTCCTGCTCAGGACATTGTAATTCCTGATGAAGATGAAAACTTGGGTTTTTTACCTTCCCAGTCTGAACTGGATTCCTCTCAGCCAGATCTTTCCCAGGCAGATCTGGGAACCTTGCACCTGCAAGAAAGTTGTCTCCCAGAAGTATGTCAAACAAGCCCAGAGCCTACTTCTCCCGTATTCTTGCGCCGGGAGTTTTGTAAACAACAGAGAAGTTTAGATTCAGCTTCGCGCAGGAGTGCGAGGATTGCAGCTAAGAATGTGGCCAATTAAGACTGCTTCTCGTGAGAATCTTTGGGGAGTCTCACATCTGGTCTCAGAGTTAGCTTTCGGTTCTGATTCCCAGAGAACTGCTTCGGCGGGAAGCTAGACTCTATTTAGGTGTTTTACCCGCGTAGTAACTTCGCGGAGTCAATTCGTCAGCCTACGGAGCGAGTTGTGTCTGGACAGCGCGCTCCGGTTCAAGCCTCGCTCCTGCTCAAGCCTTGCCTTGCTATCCAGCCTTCGCCTTGCTTCCCAGCCTTTGTTTATCTACGGACTTTGCCTTGTTTCCCAGGATCAATCCTTGCCTTGTTCCACGGATTTATCAAGTTATTCCACGGACCTTGTTCTTGTTCTTAGTTACCTTGTTCCACGTTCAAGCCTTGTTTCAAGTATCAAGTTATTTCCTAGCCTCGCTCAAGTTTCATGGACTAAAGGACCTTGTCATCTCCCCTCACTTTGCTTGGCAAAGTGAGTGTTTCGGTTATTGGATTACAACTTTGGACCTTAATATTTCTTATTGGACATTGCTTTTTTGGACTAATTCTGACCTTTCCTGAAAGGTCTAATTCTGGACTATTTTCTACACTTGTTTTTATTAACTTTATATATTCCTACAATAAAGATATTAGATAGATTCTGGCCTCTGTGTATGGTTATTGGTGCTCTGCAGCCTGGGTCGTGACAGAAGGGGATCAGCAACTCTTGATCTAATCTTAACAAATGTGGAAGACCTGATCAATACAGTTGAAGTGGTTGGATCCTTAGGGGCAAGTGACCATGTGCTCCTGCATTTTGCAATACAAAGGAATGCTGAAACTAAGACAAGTCAAACACGCATTCTGGACTTTAAGAGAGCTGACTTCCAAAAAATGAAGGAATTACTGAGCGGCATTCCATGGACACCGATATTAAAAAAACAAAGGAGTTAAGGATGGATGGGAGTTTTTCAAAAGTGAAATACTCAAGGCGCAAATGCAAACAGTGCCAACAAAGAAGAAAAATAAGACAAGTGCAAAGAAGCCAGAATGGATGTCCAAAGAACTTCTAACGGAGCTAAAGCTCAAAAGTGACATGCACAAGAAGTGGAAAAGGGGAGAAATCACCAAAGAAGAATTCAAACGTATAGCCAACACCTGTAGGGAAAAGGTTCACAAGGCTAAAGCGCAAAATGAGCTCAGGCTTGCCAGGGACATAAAAAACAACAAAAAAGGCTTTTTTGCTTACGTTGGTAGAAAAAGGAAGAAAAAGGAGGCGATAGGGCCATTGCAAGGAGAAGATGGGGTGATGGCGACAGGGGACAGGGAAAAGGCAGAACTACTTAATGCCTTCTTTGCCTCGGTCTTCTCAGAAAAAGAAAGCCATCTTCAACCTCAGCAACACGGAATGGACGAAGGATTGGGGGAAATCCAACCCCAAATAGGGAAACAAGTTGTCCAGGAACAGTTGGCCTCTCTAAACGAATTCAAGTCCCCAGGGCCAGATCAGCTACACCTAAGAGTACTGAAGGAACTAGCGGAAGTTATTTCAGAACCACTGGCAATTATCTTCGAGAGTTCTTGGAGAACGGGAGAAGTCCCAGCAGATTGGAGGAGGGCGAATGTGGTCCCTATCTTCAAGAAGGGAAAAAAGAACGACCCAAACAATTACCGTCCGGTCAGCCTCACATCAATACCAGGCAAAATTCTGGAAAAGATCATTAAGGAAGTGGTCTGCGAACACTTAGAAACAAATGCGGTCATTGCTAATAGTCAACACGGATTTACCAAAAACAAGTCATGCCAGACTAATCTGATCTCTTTTTTCGATAGAGTTACGAGTTGGGTCGATACAGGGAATGCTGTGGATGTAGCGTACCTGGATTTCAGTAAGGCCTTCGACAAAGTCCCCCACGACCTTCTGGCAAACAAACTAGTAAAATGTGGGCTAGACAAAACTACGGTTAGGTGGATCTGTAATTGGCTAAGCGAACGAACCCAAAGGGTGCTCACCAATGCGTCGTCTTCATCATGGAAAGAAGTGACAAGTGGAGTGCCGCAGGGCTCCGTCCTGGGCCCGGTTCTGTTCAACATCTTTATTAACGACTTAGACGAAGGGTTAGAAGGCACGATCATCAAGTTTGCAGACGACACAAAACTGGGAGGGATAGCTAACACTCCAGAAGACAGGAGCAGAATTCAAAACGATCTTGACAGACTAGAGAGATGGGCCAAAACTAACAAAATGAAGTTCAACAGGGACAAATGCAAGATACTTCACTTCGGCAGAAAAAATGGAAATCAAAGATACAGAATGGGGGACGCCTGGCTTGACAGCAGTGTGTGCAAAAAAGACCTTGGAGTCCTCGTGGACAACAAGTTAAACATGAGCCAACAATGTGATGCGGCTGCTAAAAAAGCCAATGGGATTCTGGCCTGCATCAATAGGGGAATAGCGTCTAGATCCAGGGAAGTTATGCTCCCCCTCTATTCTGCCTTGGTCAGACCACACCTGGAATACTGTGTCCAATTTTGGGCACCACAGTTGAAGGGAGATGTTGACAAGCTGGAAAGCGTCCAGAGGAGGGCGACTAAAATGATTAAGGGTCTGGAGAACAAGCCCTATGAGGAGCGGCTTAAAGAGCTGGGCATGTTTAGCCTGCAGAAGAGAAGGCTGAGAGGAGACATGATAGCCATGTACAAATATGTGAAGGGAAGTCATAGGGAAGAGGGAGCAAGCTTGTTTTCTGCTGCCCTGCAGACTAGGACATGGAACAATGGCTTCAAACTACAGGAAAGGAGATTCCACCTGAACATCAGGAAGAACTTCCTCACTGTGAGAGTTGTTCGACAGTGGAACTCTCTTCCCGGGGCCGTGGTGGAGGCTCCTTCCTTGGAGGCTTTTAAGCAGAGGCTGGATGGCCATCTGTCGGGGGTGCTTTGAATGTGATTTCCTGCTTCTTAGCAGGGGGTTGGACTAGATGGCCCATGTGGTCTCTTCCAACTCTACTATTCTATGATTCTATGATTCTATGGACCACTACAAAATAAGAAAGACTTCTATGAACTATTGTTGAAGAAATTAGTACTTTTATCTTTTTAAAACTGAATTATGATAGGCGATTGGAATCCAGTTATTTCCCCACACCAGGATCATAAATTACCAAGCAAATCAAGGCATACAGAATTTATCTTTTATTCCCAAAGCCATAACTGACTTGCAAGATTGGATATGTTTTCAGTTATAAAATCATTAAAAGATTGGTATTGAAGATAGAAGTTATAGTCCTCGAATTTTGTCAGATCATAATCCAATAGTAATGATCCTTTATAATGGGAACAAATCTGCAACATGGAGACAAAATGACATATTGTTGCAAGATGAAAAATAGAGAATTCATACAACAAAAAATTAAGGAATATTTCAAAATAAACAAAGATAAAGAAACAGATCTACAAATAATATGGGATGCTTTAAAAGCTTACATCAGAGGATATGTAATTCAAATAAATGCTATAATCAAGAAAACAACAAGAAAAAATAAGAAACATTTGAGAAATTGATAAAAGACTTAAAGGCTCAAGAAAAAAATCATGTTGCTAAAACAATGGATATAAAACTTAAAGCAACAGTATCCATAATACAAAATTGAACTGTGACTTTGGTTACAGACAAAGTTGCAAAGCAGATGAAATGGATGAAAGTTCACAACTTTGAATAGGCCAATTAAGTTGGCAGCGGGCTGTCACATAAATTAAGAAAGGCTGTCACCAAGAGAACTATAAGAAAGATTAAAGAAAGCTCGAGAGAAATAACATCAAATGGTTAACTAACACAAGCATTTTCAAAATATTACTATTCAGTAATGCTCATGATCATAAGTTACTGTTCTGATTCTGAAAAGTCCCAAAGAGAACTTGGTCATCACTAATCAAGAGTAATTGAATGTCTCGGAAGTATCTTTGGTAAGAGATGTTTAAGAAAGAAATCCAGAACTATTCATTCATTGGTTCTCAGTCCTATTAACACAAGTGGGAAAAGGCTAGAATATCATTTGAGAATCAAAAGATTAAATCATACAAAATTGCACATAATACATGGCAGCATGATATCTGCAAAAAATATCTTTTTGACAATGACTGTAACTGGAACATTTTTCTATTAAGATTCAAAATTATGGATACCCTGGTGTCAAGAGAGTTAACCAAGCAGTTCTTCTTATCAGTGAACTATATTGAACTTAACTACTTAGATTTCATACATCTCTCCCTCTCTCTGCCCCCACCAAAAGAAACCTATCAGAAAACAGATGTGTAGAACTGGGGTTACATACTGGGACTGTAAGATAATAAACATTTTAACTAAATGTCTTCATCTTGATGCTATAGATTATCCACACACCTGAGTATTAACTCAAGGTGGGTCTTGGCAAAGTGAAGTTCATTGACTCTGTCCTACTTAAAAAAGAAAATCCAGTTCTATTGGTATGATAATGCACTATGAGCCAAGATATATCTGACTAGTGTTAATTTACTACTTAGGATGGAAAGGGTTACATATGATCAGGGGAGATATTCTTTCCCAGTCAAATTTCATGTGAATATAAATATGCTAAAATCATTTAGATTGGATATCTTAGGTATAAAAAAATATTAATGTCTTTATTCTCATGTTATTCTATACCAGGGGTTTCAAATCTTTTCAGCCATGGAGTCCTTTTGAAGCAAAAATCTATTGTGGAGCTCCAAGAAATGTTTTTATATTATAATCAATATATACAGGAATAGGCAAACTTTTGGACCCAGTGGCTGCATTGCATTTTAAAATTTGACAGATGGGTCGAGTCAGAGGCAGATGGATGGAGAGTGTTTGTGTGAACTAATTGAAAAGAACATGAACAAATTCCTATGCACACTGTACACATCTTGTTTGTAATAAAAAAAGAAAGTAATAACAATACAATATTTAAAATGGAGAACAATTTTAACCAACATAAACTTAACAGTATTTTAGTGGAAGTTCCCAGGTACCATTCAGTCCAACCCCCTTCTACCATGTAGTAAAAGCACAATCAAAGTGGTGGGAGGGAAATAGGGTTCTGGAAGTAAGGAAGGTGAAGGAAAAAGAAAGTCTGGGTGATGAGGGTGTGTGTGTGTGTGGGGGGGGGAGTTCATGCCCCAGAATGACAATGCTGTCACCAAGTTCTTATCCATATGAAAACCAGAGAACAGATTATCTACTTTGCTGTAAATGGGAAGGGGCTATTTATTTAGCGGGCATAGGAGATTTTTGTTGTGTTTCCCTGTGTGGTTATCAGTTTCAAGGAGTCCTTGAAATCTGTTTCTGTAACTTTGCAATGTTTTATGCTATACCAGTACATGGAGAAGGATGTTTCAAGGCATGATATCCAGAATCCTGATGTAATCCTTCTTACTTAGAGTAAAATATTCTTAAATGTTCTGTTAAATTTTGGAGCGCTTTTTGCTACTCAACAAATGGGTTTCTTTCTTCTCCAGTGAGAGGGGGGAAATAATTTTACTTTTACTTTCATATCTTTATCAGGAAAAGGTGAAAAAGAAGATGCAGGAAAGCAAGGGGATAGGAGCAGTGAGCCCATCTTGGCTAGTCTTCTCTTCTTTGGCAATGATCTTAGAACTGTTTTTAAGAGGTGAGTCTAATAAAACATCTGCTCTTGAGAAAAATATGGCTGTAGTTTCCTAAATATACAATTACATTGCAATTGAGATCCACCTTCTGCTATTTTTTCTGGCTAATGCTTGGGCTGCCCCCCACCTGGCTTGTTTTCATCGATTTGGCAGCCAAATCCTCCGAACTATCTGGAGCCCATTTTCAAAAATGGAAATGTGCACAGCCCTAGAGTAGAACAAGTTTCTAGATATACTATTTGCCTTTCTGTAGATGTGGCAGATGGCAGATAGTCTCTGACTAGTCCTGTTGTTAAACTAGAAAACATTTAAAGCTCGAGAAAAGAGACTCTGAGGTTTTATTACAAAGTGACCTTGAGCTAGGTTGTAAATGGAAGGTTTGGTGGGGAGAGAGATGCAGTTCAATTATTAGTGTATGGGCTGTTGGGAGAAGGTATGTGACCAAGGTTATGTGGAACTCCTATGATATATTCCATTGCTCTTGTCAAAACATTGTAGGTTTCATTGAATTCTGCAGTTGTTGAATCCTAGCAAGAAACTTCAAATTTCCCTTGAATAAAATTTAGCTTGGAGCTGTTTTCTAAAACTCCACTGAAGTATTTTACTACTTTTATCACAACACTTTAACCTTTCCTTAAAATGTCTTGATGCTTTGCCTGAGGAGCAGCCACCAAAGTCACCTTAACTTTTCCTTTAGGAAAAGAGGATGTCAATGATAACATATGACTACTTTAAGAACTGTGATTCAGTTACTATGGTAAATCTTTAGAGAAAACTAATCCTGCACTTTCCTTAGGTAATCTTCCTATTAATCTTATAGCATCTTAGATAGAATTTTTTAAACCAATGTTAAAGGTCTTTATTTTGGAAAAAGATGGATTGCTTGCAAGAGTAATATATTCCTTGTTACTTTATGGGACAACTGAAAGACGCATCGCACTGTTGGAAGAAGCCATGGCAGTGATTCAAAATTTCCAAATATTTGCTTACACAGTGTACTTCATTGCAGTCCCTCTTTAGGAAAGAGAAAGCTCTGTTCAACATCTAATTCCCATTTGTGTATTCTGAAAATTGTTAAACATAAACTATGTCTGTAGAAGATGTCTTGCTGTTAGAACTATACACATTCTCCTAAGATTTTGAATAACAAGCTGATCAGCTTTCAGGATCATATGGCTAAATTGTCATTTCGTATCTCTGAGCATCATGCATGTGTTTTGATGTCTTCTAAAATCACAGATAAAAGAAGCAAGAATGTTGCATTTAAATGACCTATCTGCTATCAGGTGTCTACTGTTGGAAGCTGTCTGCTTTCATTTCCTGCCTTTTGGTAGGAATAATTTTTTTCTCAAATCAAAAGAGAACTTTAAAGAAATAAGTTATCTATAAACTGTGAACTGTATACAGAAAATCTTTTAAGTTTGAAATAGAAACAAATTAAGTACAGCAACTGGAATAATAGCAAGGACCATTTTCACATGAAGATACAAATGCTGCACATTTGCTGCAATAATAAAAGTGTACCAACATTTATTGTCCTTTGGAACCCACTGCAACTATTCATTGAGGTGAGTCTTGCTATCCAAACTAATGATAACGCCTGAAAAGTTACATTTTTAGACTGTAACTTCCTGAATTGATCCTTGTGCCCTAACTCATGCAACCTGATCTCTCTGTTTCTAATGCAGACATGGTTTTGAGTCAAGTATTCCAGATAGGTCACAGTATCAGACAAATTGATCATTAGGTGTGTGCAAAGCTTCGGAGCTCTGTTTCATAGTATGGAGATTTGGATGACTCTTAAATACAAACCTCCAAATTACTAACCAGAAAACAACCCTCTGAAGCATTTGTGAACCAAAACACGAGTCTCCAAAACTTTCTGTGAGATGTGTAAAAGATGTGTTGCTTCAGAGCTTTTTTTTTAATGTAACATACTCTGTTGCCCCGTCACCTGTAATTATCTGGGGTTGGAGGAGGTGGGGGTTGAGGTGGGAGAGGGCAGCTGCATGCTGTTTTTTCCTCATCAGCTAATCAGAAGAAGAAAGCCAAATCTTGTGACTTTCTGCAAAACTGGTCTTATATATATGTATGTGTGTGTGCGTGCGTGTGTGTGTGTGTATGCCACCCAGCGTCTTCCCTTTGTAGTGTGGTGTTTGCAGAAGAGAAAGATAAGACATGTTACTTGGAACACCATTCTGTTTCTCTGTATTTCTTAAAACTTAAACTTATTACAGCATCTTGATAATTTGTTTCTGTCCTTTCATATATCCAGCCCATAACCTTCCTCTGTTGAAATTATATCCAATCCCAAACTGCAGCCCCATTCCTCTGGCACAAACAGAGTTCTGGGAAATGTAGTGTGGGAAAGCAAGGATCTCCGTAGTAGAATATTTAAAAGGCCCCACCCTAAACTACATTTCCCAGAATTTTGCTTGCGACAGAAGAATGGGGCTGCCCACATTAAAGCCCCAGTGTAGGTTAATCACACATGCATAAATTGGAAAAAAAATTAAAATAAGTGGATAGACTGATTGTTTTGAAATTTATAACTGTGTCTCACAATTTGTTCTCACTGTGTCACAATTTGAAAGGATACCTCTTATAGTCTCTTAAAATAATATTTTAATTGAAACAATGTGCTATGATCTGAAGACTGCTAGCATACATCCTGACTAGGTGCACAACCAGGTGAAATCGTGCCAACAAACCAGTAAAGTGGACCCTGCCATCAAATGGGACAAACACTGAAGAAAAATAATAAGAAGAATCCATTAAAATGATCAGTTCTCTATGAAGACCTGGAACTTGTCAAATGTTTTGGCAATGAGCTTTTCTCCTTTTAAGATTTTTTATTTAAAGAAAAAAAATAGTGAGATCTTTGGCAATTGACAGATTGAAATGGTTGGTTGGTGGCTTAAGAAATCTGAGAAAGGAAAAAACATACAAGTTATAGAAAATCCTCCTTAAAAAGTACTTGGAAACCATATTTGCTTGTTAAAGAGAACAGGTATGTAGTGTTGCAGTGAAAGGTCAAGAACTCTTCATCTCTAAAATGTGTCCCATCCAATCTGTTTTAATGTCTGGGAACTTCTCTATGACTTATTTTGTAAAAGAAAAATTGAAGGAGGTTCTATTGTGATAACACTGTGGCGTAAAGCCTGATGTCTTTATGCCACAGACTCTTCTAAAGTAACATGAAGCTAATTCTAGATTGGAGCTTTGCCCCACATTTCTCCATATATGTGAAAGAAAATATTTTGAAGGTAAGTTCCATCTCTTATCAGTGAAGGTTCTCCATGAGATAAAGAAGGGTGTAAAATTAGCATTCATAATTCTGTGGTGAGTCTACTCCAGGCCTGAACAAGCTGTGATCCTCCAGGTGTTTGGGGTTTCAACTCCCAGATGCCCTAGCCAGCTTGTCCAATTGTCAGGAATTCTAGGAGCTGAAGTCCAAAACACCTGGAGTAAGTAAGTAAAGTAAAACTTTATTTCTATCCTGTATCACCCCATGGGGACTCAGTGTGGTTCACAACATAAAAGGCAAACATTCAATGTCGTAAAATACAACAATAGACAAAACAATTCAAAACAGACAAAACAGAGCATTCGACAATAAAGCAGGTCACATGAAAACAATAATAATAAATTACACTAACTTAATAAACAAAGTCAAAAGCTGTGTCTAAATTTGATTCCTTATTTCATAGTGCTGGATCTTTAAACATTCACATCTCCTTAAGGAGGGCCACAGATTATAAAGGCCTGGTCTACATGGACAGAGGAGGGACCCTCCTTCAGGCAGTGCATAGAGGAGCAGTGTAAATAACTGTGCTCTTTTCTTCCTTGCATGTTAAAAATAATCAGATTCTGAGTGCTGATATAGAGCTATTTGTTAGGGTAGATCTCTGGTTCATTTCACGGCCATTCATTACTAATAAAACCAGACAAAATATAAACCCAGTAGCTTTTGCCCTGATTTAATGTGAAGGTATAGAGTAAATGGATTCTTTTATTTTCCCCATCATCCATTTTCCTCAACTTTCCACCATTTGTGATTGGTTGATTACACATGTTGGACAGACCTTCTGCTCTCTGGTCTGTCACCACCTGTCAGGTTGGAACTATGGGATGACGTCACATCAGGTATAGGGATACTTTCATCACCTTTAATAACAATCAAGTTGGGTAATAATAATTGTTGGATGCATGTATTTGTATGTGAAACCCATCAGGAATTTGTAAAACTAATCATTACCAAAAAAACAAAACAAAACAACAACATATTTTTGTAGGTGTGCAAAAACCTTAGATGCAGTGTTCAAAGTGGCATGGGAGGAGAATGATAGAGAACAGATATGCAGACATGCAAATGAGTCCTGTATGTTGGTTGAAGGCATTTTGGAGATACAAGGCCCCTCTCTGGAGTTCTAATCTAGGATGACAGGTTTGTCACCCTATATGAATGTCTGTTCTTTGCTTCATTGCATATAATGCCTGAATCTTTTCAAATTAAGCAAACATAACACCACACATTTGATCCTAAATCCAATGATTGTATTCAGCTCTAATCAGCTCTGGGTTGCCTTGCCTTTTTCAAAGCTTGAGGAAAGGAGAGTACACAACAATATAATCATCATTTATGAGCTGTAAAGTATAATCTTGCAATTCAGACCCTATTTATTTGTCTATAACAATAACCAAAAGTGTTCACTAAAGAGGTCTGTTTATTTTCATTATAATTAATGTTAACATAGCACACCCCTCCTAGTCCTGTAGAATACCTAAAGGTAGACACAAGATTAAATACATTTCCCAACTGATTTAGTATTGTGAATACTGCAGCAGCATGATATTTATGTGCAGTCCATTTTATGATAATAATTTTGTATTTTTGAATTTGGAGAGAGGAATGGTTATGATCATCAAGGCTTTGTGCCAATGAAAGCCTCAGACTGAGCTAGACATGACTTTTCCCCAGGTCTAGCCTAATGTAAGATGGTCTTATTGTATCAGGGTTTGAAGGGTTGGTTTTTGCACAGTTAATGCTGTGGTTTAAATTTGGATCAAATATCATTATATGATTTGCTGAGATTTTCACATTATATAGAAATATATGGAATAAAATGGCTGAATGTATCATACAGAATAACAAGGTGACCAGACCAAACTATTAAATCACATATAATGAGTCAAGGGATTACTCATCCTGTTATATAGTGAGCTCTTGAGATGTCTTGAACAATTACTGGAAAATTTGAGTCAAGCACTGACAAGTAGGCATTCTGCAAACTTATATTTTCAGATTTTCTTTAAAGAAAAAAATAATCATGATTGCTATGATCAAAAATGGAACATTTGCCAAGATTGTCATGCTCATATAACACTTGCTTTGGTTTATTTGTACTGGAAATGAATATTTTTGTTCTCTTTCTCTTTCAAAATGAACAAACCATATGTTTCTGGAAAACTGCCTTTGCTGATAGATGGAGATTGGTCAAAAATTTCACTTGGACCACTGATGTAGTGGCTCCTATACACAGATTTCCATGTAAACATCCTCAGCTCACTTTCTTTACTATTGAGACTTTTTTTTTACATGATAAGGGAAACATACATATTTTCTCTAATTTTCAGTGTTCCACCAGGGAAAAATAATTTATCTTGAAGTAAACTTTTCTTTCTAAGTTAGTTAGGAATGCATTCAAAGTCTTTACAGGCATTAAAGCATTCCTGTCTGTCACATTCCACTTAACCCACATTGGGTAAATCAGTTTCATGTTTCACTTATGATTCAGCCTTGATCATAGCACATTTCATATGATTATACAAATGTCACTTGCTTTTCTTTCTCCATCAAGGCATGATTGGGTTGCTTGCAGCTTTCATAATTAAAGTTCTTGCTTATTTTGACTGGACAGAGAAAAGAAGATAAAAGAATGCTGAGAATATACAATTTATGAGTGATTAGTAAAGGATAGAAAAATAGAACTGAATCACAGGTTTAAAACTTGTTTCATTAAGCTTTCTTTAGTGCATTTTAAAGCTATCTTCAATTAATATGGATTAAATATTTGAACAAGCATGGTTGCATGTTCATTGATACTTAGAAATAGGCTTTTCTATGATCACAGGATTAAAGTAACTTGGAAAAAATAAATTATACAGGCTTGGTGTGTTGTGTTCTTTCACTACACCTTTGCTGAAAAAGCATATATTCCTCTACATTCCTAAATGAGAAGATTAATGAAAACAGGCTTTGCCAGTGGTAGATATCTGGTTTCTACAGATATCCACCACTATTTCTTTCTAATGCTGTACATTTATATCAGTAGGTTTTAATACTATTTAGAAGGTCTAGTTGCCTGATTAAAGGCTAATGTGCATATTATATGGCAGAATCTTACATGACCTGCTACATTACATAATCTTGTATATACCAAGTTACTGAATTGTGAAACTGCATCATGAGATATCAGCAGGAGTGTCTGATGTGCATTGGTGCTCAATGTACACCAGGACTGATAAGAGGCACATCAGAACCAATGTAATATGAACCGAGACTGATGCACATCAGTCCTGATGTGCTTTGGGCACCAATTATCATTATGCATTCTGATCTGTAGTAACATCACAGTAGCCCACTACTGGATGTTAATATTACACAATTGTACAATTGTAATTCCCACATAAATAAGTCTATTTACAAAAACATAACAGAATTATGGTTATAGCTGTCACAGACAGAACGCCACCAAATAGAGTTCAACACAGTTTATTAAAGTTACAGAACTAAAAAATGCCCGTAAGAAACAAAGGACTAGGCAAACACTTGCCTTCAATGTGAAAAGTAACAGAAAAGACTCCGCTAGTCTAAAAAACGGTTCAAAAGATAAACCGGATTAAACAGGAGTTTAATCCGGGTTAAATCAAAAATGCTTACTTCAGCCTGGCAATTTAAACAAACAAAAGTTGGTAAACAGGGACTCAATATAACACAAATAACTGGCAGCAGATTCCTCTCTGCTACTCAAAAGCTACAATTGAGCAACTCAGGCTGTTACTCCTCCGTGCAACGAGCGAAATCCGGGTCCAGGCACATCAATCAGGATAACAACGGTCAGCAGGGTCCCAATCCGGTCCGAGGTCGAAAGCCAGGTGCAGACATCTTAAGTTCCACAAGTTCCACCGATAGCCACAGAAGGGATAGTCCGAGGTCGTAGTCAGTCAGTCAGTCCAGCGTCAATCCAGAGTAGGCAATTAATGTCCGTCAAAAAGAAAACGGAGGTCCAAGCTATCAAGATTAAACACAAGTTGCACAGAAAAAGCCCACACAGTTCCTCCCGCCGTCTATGCCCAGTGTCCTTAGTAACTTACGTATTCAGCAACGAATCACACCCGTCTTCAGGAAGTTCCCCAACAAGAGCCCAAGCGTTCGTCCAGATTACCTTGCCCAACGCAATTAGCCCTTGATTCTAAACCCCATTTTATGCCAGTTCATAACTCCTCATCGCTGTCAGCTGCCATCCCAACTCCAGGTGCCTCCTCATCATCATCCTCATCAGAGCTAAAACACCTTTGACTATGCCCCACAGCATCCCCAGCTGTGGATCCCGCTCCATCCCTCCAGCCCGTCCATGGGTCCGATCCTGCAACCCGCCAGTCGCCTCCCATGCTATTATTGCCGGTGACACCCAAATCCTCCCTCACACGAGTCCATTCCATGTCATCCTCCTCTGAGCTAACCATCTCTTCCTCCATTCCCTCGGTAAAACCCTCAAAGGAGTCTTCGTCTGTTGGTTCTGCAAATAAGTCCCTTTCGCGCTCCTCAAAAGAGTCTGACTCTCGAGGAGTCTTACGACCTCGTCTCCTAGTATCGGAGCCAGAAGGCTCAACCATAACAATAGCCTATATTTCCTATGTTTATCCACACTGCAACAAAACCTCTGACATTTGTGCCATATCAAGAGTCTCCACACTGAAAAGAACAAAGCAACAGAATGAGGATTTTCTGCAAAAGGGATATCGTCATTCATGAAAAAGTTGAAGCACATAAATCTTTATGAAAAACCTCCACATTGGTTCTGTTAGCTCTGGAGACTGAACTTATTTAAGACAGCAACTTTGTAGAATGAGTTTACTTCTGTCATGACCTATCGGCACCAAATGATACTAAAACTCAGATTCAAAACTGTCTCTTGAAACACTATGAAATTCATGAGACCACCATAAGTCTATAGGCACACACACAGTACTACAACAACCTGATAAATACAAGAAAATCAGTGTATTACTGAGCATTCACTAGAGGTGAATGGGAAACATTATTTATGCTGGAGATTGCAGAGGAGGACTGGAGGGTGGGGTACAACAGAAATTGGGATCAAATCCTTGCTAATTATTTTTCTGTTTTTAAATCTGTTTGTTTGCTCAGACTAACTTAATTATTCATTGATAATATGTAATAATATATTTTATACCAAGAGACCACAAGTGACCCTTGGGCAGACCCTGTACTCTATGGGACAAACCAATGGTTAAGCTATTCGGCCAGAAATGGAAAAGAAAGGCACAGGAACGTATATTTTGGCAAATGGTAGATTTGTGTGAAGCCCAAAGGAGTGGATCAACTGCAAATTGGATAGGACAGGAATATATTTTAGAGGAATCAATCTCCCCTTCTTGCTGGTTATGTGGATGCCCCATTGTGAGATGTATATGTGACTACGATGGCCAGAAACTCAGACAGAGCTCCATGGCCAGCTAGGAAGTGTGTTGGTGGTGAAAGGCAAGGACAGAGGCATGAGCCATCCCCTTTCTCTGCACTGATCATTCAACATTGAGCATTGTCTGACTTTGCCAAAAGTATAGTCCCCAGTTAGTATGTTCAGAATACAGTCTCTTTTCAAGCTTATCCTATGTGGTTACAGAAATAACCCAATTTTATCCCAATAATATATCTGCACAAAAGGTTCTTCACTTTGGCTCACCCCGGTCTACTGGTTCATTGGTAGGGAGTAGGCTTGATCGATCCATGAAAAATTTGATTCTAAACTCGTTTCAAAACTAGAGGGGGCAGTTTTTCGTTTTTGTTGCTAATTACGAATTTGGCCCCCAAAATTTTTCGAAATTAACGAAAATTCGTTATTTTCGAAATTAATTCGTTAATGGCGGACGCGCATGCGCGGTCACCCAAAAACAGCCCCGGGGGGGACTTAGGGGGCTCTCCCTCCCTCATTTTTTGAGTGATCTTCTTCAAACTTGGTACAGTGGTAGAACACATTTAACACTGATAGCTCACCAAAATGTGGAACGTTTCCCTTATCCTCTGATTTTTGGCAAATTTTCATAGCTTTTATAATAAACCATTTTTTAATAATTGCAGAAATCTGTTCCTGGTTTGAAAGTCTTATTTCCTGTTAAATTGGGTTGTCTTTACTGTGAAAGTCATTGCTCTACTTCAGAAACTTTGTTTTTGTGGCTGAAACTTTGTTAAATTGGTGTAGTCCCTGCATATGTGTGTGTGTAAAGGTATCCCTTGACGTTAAGTTCAGTCATGTCTGACTCTGGGGGTTGTGCTCACCTCCATTTCTAAGCCCAAGAGCCAGTGTTGTCCATAGACACCTCCAAGGTCATGTGGCCGGCATGACTACATGGAGTGCCATTACCTTCCCGCCAGAGCGGTACCTATTCATCTACTCACATTGGCATGTTTTCAAGCTGCTAGGTTGGCAGAAGCTGGAGCTAACAGCGGGCGCTCACTCTGCTCCCGGGATTTGAACCTGGGACTTTTCGGTCTGCAAGTTCAGCAGCTCAATGGTCTTTGCCTTGGCTGCCTTCCAGATCAGGCTTATAACCAGCCTATTATGGGCCACAAATTAAAGTAAATTCAATCCCATTTAAGCACAACATGAACAGTTTTGATGCAAAAACCATAAACTCTGTTTATTAAACTCTACGATCCAAACTTTAGAACAACTTGCAAAAAATTGAAGGTTAGACCACAGTAATAATAACCAATTCTATTCCTTTCCAAAATATACACATAAAATAGTATCTTTCTTTCCAATAGCATATAAACTTTTCCTTTGTTTACAAAACAAAATTCTAGACAGTACCCATTTAGAAGATATTTCTATATTTTCCCAGCAAAGGATAGGGCTGCATCCCTCTGGAGACACACATGATAACCCGGACATGATATAAGGCACTTATATACGTTAAATAAACATGATGTCATTGCATATATAAAAGAAGCATGATATTAGGCAATTATAGTTGCAAATAATATAATTAAACATGTAAAAATTATACATCCATACATAAAAGAAACATGTAAAGTAACTGCATATATAAAACACAATATAAAATATGATATAAGGCAATTACAGATGTAAAAGGAACGTGATATTACATATGTAAAAAACATATATGTATAAAAAAGCATGATACAAGGTGTCAGGATCTAGGCTGCTGGGCACCAATAACCATACACTGAGGCCAGATTCTATCTAATATCTTTATTAAAGGAATATATAAAGTCAATAAAAACAAGTGTAGAATAAAGTTCAGAAGCAGACCTTTCAAATGAGGCCAAATATAGTCCAGCAGATTATTGTCCAATATGAAATATTAGAGTCCAAAGATTATAATCCAATAACCGCAACACACGCTTTGCCAAGCAAAGCGTTGGGAAAACAGCAAAAGTCTTGAATCCAATGAAGCTTGACACAAGGCTGTAAGTAACTTGGAACGTGGCTGGAGCTGTGGCTAAAGGCAAAGCAACTTGAAGCATGGAACAAGATCTGTGGTAAATCCGTGAGACGAGGACAAGGCTTGGAACTAGATTCAGGAGGCAAGGAACAGGATTCGAAGTCCACACACACGACCTCTCTCCAGGAGCTGACGAATTGATTCCGCAAGGAATCCTTCGCGCAATTTCCCTATATTGGGTCTCGTTTCCCCAAACAACAATCACTTTCCCTAGAGAACAGGGAGCGAAGGAAACCAGCTTGCAGGTGCAAGACTCCCCGTATTTTCTCAGGGGAAATACTTCTAATCAGTGGCATATTTGGCAGCAAGGCGAGCACTACTTCTAAATTTTTCTCTCGATCCTCTATCAGTCGTGTAAGCCTGTTTTCTCCCATAAGGGGGAGAGTTCCCACCAAGGTCAGGTTTAATTGGTTCTTGGACTAGAACTTCAGGCAGCTGCCAAGGCTCTGACTCCGACCGGAAATCTGGGGAAAACTCCATATTTTCCTCCTCATCTGCCACAATACTGTCAGGAATAGGACTGCAGGGCCCATGAGTCATCACACTAGGCAACTGACACATCTAAAAGAAACACAATATAATTAACCTAGGTACAACAAATGTGAAAGAAGGCAACAATATACATAAAAAAACATTTCTGGACTCACAAATGTAGTCTAAGAGAATTGGGCTTCCATTCTCAAAACCTGAAACAAAGTGGGAGGAAATGTAAAGAGTGTTAATGATGCTCAAAATCAAATGTTGTTCTTTTACAAAGTCAAACTAAAACTAAGAATAAATGCTTTGGTCTTCTCCTGATCTTCTTATCTCCTCACCTTGCGTCCAGCCGAGTTGCGTCCGCACTTGCGATACAGCGACCTCTTCCCTTGGCTCAGTGGGCAGTATTTTAAAGTATGGGCCTTTTCGCCCGTGGCACCGCTGAGCGGACAGGTGTATTTGCGCAAGATGGGGCACTCCACGGTGCCGTCCATCCCCTTCAGCCGGTGGGACGAATAGACCTGCTTGGATTCCGTGTTGTGTTTGCAGAAATTGCAAATCTCCTTGTTTTGGGAAGCCTGGCCATTGGCACTACCTTTGGAGCTCTTGCTGCTGGAACTGCTTCCATTAACCCATTGTGATGCTGTTTCAAAGTTGTCCTCGTTGAGGACTAGCTGCATGTCGTAGTCCATTGTGTCCCAACTCTGAGATGGAAATGGGACCTTCTTGCATTCCGCGATGATCTCCGTAACCACTTTCGCAAGGCTCAGTCCTTCCATCTGTCAAACTCCCTGAACATGGAAGGGGCATAATGTGGCACGTGCATGGCTGATCTGGAGAGCATGGTGCCAATTCTACCCTGGTGTGGACACACACTGAATGCCACATATTGGAGGCGGAGTCTTTGTTTTATATATAAGGGGAGGGGTTCCAAACCTTTCACATTGGACCCTCCCATCTATTTTTACCCTCCTTTGCCCTAGATTTAACCCACACATGTCTAGACAATCACAGGTTTTCAAGGAAGAGTTGGGTTTTTCCAATTTTTTCACTTCGGAGGTAATGCCACAGTTTCTCCCTTGAGGCAGTGGTTCTCGACTTGTGGGTCCCCAGATGTTTTGGCCTTCAACTCCCAGAAATCCGAACAGCTGGTAAAATGGCTGGGATTTCTGGGACTTGTAGGTCAAAACACCTGGAGATCCACAGGTTGAGAAACACTGCCTTAAGGGAACGTTAGCAGTTGTGGTTCTGTTTGTCCATCCAAGAATGAGTTGAATTTCTGCCTTGGATGAAATAGCAACATTGCACATCCAACGTTTGCCAAAGTCCTGAAGGACGGATCCAGTAATGATGAAGCCTGCAAGAGTGTTATATTGCTTTTGCATGGCAGAATAGCATTGGACTGGATGGTCTCTTCTAGCTTTATGATTCTATGATGTTTGGCCCCATGATTCTATGATTCTATCATTTTAGGATTCTAGAACTTTTGGGATGATTCTGTGACTTCGTTCTTTGAGTCTATGACTTTAGGGACCATGTTTCTATTATTCCATGACTTCTGTGACCATATTTCTATGACTTTTGTGACCATTCATGGGCCATCTGGCTAGTATTCCGGGACGGTAAATGATATATCGGTTACAGCATCAGATATTTCTGGATACAGTAGAGTCTCACTTATCCAACATTAACGGGCCAGCAGAACGTTGGATAAGCAAATATGTTGGATGATAAGGAGACATTTAGGAAAAGCCTATTGAACATCAAATTAGGTTATTTTACAAATTAAGCCCCAAAAAATCATGTTTAACAGCAAATTAGACAGAAAAGGTAGTTCAATACGCAGTAATATTACGTAGTAATTACGAATTTAGCACCAAAATATCACAATATATTGAAAACATTGACTACAAAAATAAGTTGGATAATCCAGAACATTGGAAAAGCGAGTGTTGGATAAGTGAGACTCTACTGTATATTGTTTTTGCATGGCAGAATGGCGTTGGACTGGATGGTCTCTTCTAGATTTATGATTATATGATGTTTGGTGCCATGTTTCTATGATTCTATCATTTTGTTGTCGAGCAATTTAGAACAGTATAGGATACCTCTAACTGTTTCTTTGAGTTGTGTTCTGTGGAAACACAACCCGCCCATCCTCCCCGCTGATTTCATGAAAAGAAAAGAAAAGAAAGAATAAGCCACATCCGGCAAGGCCCACACACTGAAATACTAGGCCGGTCATCGTTGGCCGGCAAGCTTCCCTGACAGGAAGAAATAGGGGCCGCCGCCCCAAAGAAGGCTTCTGTGCAAGATTGCACAAAGGGGTAAAGAACAACAGCCGCGAGAGAAGAGAGAGGCGGTGCATCGTGGGAACCACGTCGACCACGTAGGCCGACAAGGCCCACACGTTGAAATACTAGGCCGGCCACAGTTGGCCGGCACGCTTCCCTGTGAGGAAGAAAGAGGGACCGCTGCCCCAAAGGAGGCTTCTGTGCAAAATCGCATAAAGGGGTAAAGAACGACAGCCGTGAAAGAAGAGGAAAGGGAAGCGGTGCATAGTGGGAAACATGTCCACCACGTAGGCCAAAAAGGCCCACAATTTCAAATACTGCCACCGTTGGCCCGCACGCTTCCCTGTGAGGAAGAAAGAGGGGCCGCCGCCCCAAAGGAGGCTTCTGTGCAAAATCGCACAAAGGGGTAAAGAACGACAGCCGGCGAGAGAAGAGAGATGCGGTGCATCGTGGGAAACTCGACCACGTAGGCCGAGAGGCAGCAAAAAGAAAAGAAAAGAAAAGAAAGAAAAAAGCCACAGGCGACAAGGCCCATACATTAAGCCGGGCCGGCCACTGTTTGCCGGCACGCATCCCTGAGAGAGAGAGAGAGAAAAAAAACCAGAGGACACCGCCCCAAAGGAGGCTTCTGTGCAAAATCGCAGAAAGGGCTAAAGAACGACAGCCGGCGAGAGAAGAGAGATGCGGTACATCAGGGGAAACTCGGCCACGTAGGCCGAGAGGCAGCAAAGACCAAAGAAAAGACAGAAAAAGCCACCGCCGAAAAGGCCCACACTTTAAAATACTAGGCCGGCCACCGTTGGCCGGCACGCTTCCCAGACAGGAAGAAAGAGGGGCCGCCGCCCCAAAGGAGGCTTCGGTGCAAACTCGCATAAAGGGGTAAGGAACGACAGCCGAGAGAGAAGAGAGAGGCAGTGCATCGGGGAAAACTCGGCCACGTAGGCCGAGAGGCAGCAAAGACCAAAGAAAAGACAGAAAAAGCCACCGCCGAAAAGGCCCACACTTTAAAATACTAGGCCGGCCACCGTTGGCCGGCACGCTTCCCAGAGAAAGAGAGAGAAGAAAAAAAAAAGGAAATGTGGGCCCAAGCCCCTCAGACCCGGGGGGCCGGCCACCGTTGGCCGGCCCCACGCCCACACACCGGAACCCACGGGGAAGGGCAGGCTTTCTTAACGTCTGCTTTCAAAATGTGGGCCCAAGCCCCTCAGACCCGGGGGGCCGGCCACCGTTGGCCGGCCCCACGCCCACACCGCTGAACCCACAGGGGGAAGGGCATGCTTTCTTCACGTCTGCTTGCAAAATGTGGGCCCAAGCCCCTCAGACCCGGGGGGCCGGCCACCGTTGGCCGGCCCCACGCCCACACCGCTGAACCCACAGGGGGAAGGGCATGCTTTCTTCACGTCTGCTTGCAAAATGTGGGCCCAAGCCCCTCAGACCCGGGGGGCCGGCCACCGTTGGCCGGCCCCACGCCCACACCGCTGAACCCACAGGGGGAAGGGCATGCTTTCTTCACGTCTGCTTGCAAAATGTGGGCCCAAGCCCCTCAGACCCGGGGGGCCGGCCACCGTTGGCCGGCCCCACGCCCACACCGCTGAACCCACAGGGGGAAGGGCATGCTTTCTTCACGTCTGCTTGCAAAATGTGGGCCCAAGCCCCTCAGACCCGGGGGGCCGGCCACCGTTGGCCGGCCCCACGCCCACACACCACAACCCATGACACAAAGATACACTCCATAACAGCAAACCGTCAAGCCTCTGGAAAAATCTAGCCATTTCTGTAGTCAATGATTCCATTATATTGTGATATTTTGCAGCTAAATTCATAAAGTAAGCAATAGCAACATATCATTTCAGCATATAGAACGACTTCTTATGTCTCCTTGGTTGTATAACATGCATTTATGGTGCTTTATTTGGAAAATAATAACCTGATATGATGTGTTATATGCTTTTCTTCAACAAGTCCAATCCAAGAAATTTGCTTATTTCAGCTCTGGTAGGCCCGTTCGGCTTTGATCAGTGAGACACTTCTGTGTTCATGTTGGGTCAATAAGACATAAGATATAACTGAAGTCACAGTCAGCATACAGCATTACCAGCTTAAAAAACAGTGGTGTAAAAACACGGCTCTAGTCCGAGGACTGAAGAGGAGGTAGTTTGACAGTTAAAAAACTATACAGTGCGAAATACTATTGGCCTGGCAACCTATTCTTAAATAGGCTACAAACGACCACACAGACCTATAATGCTTTTTGGAAGAGGAAGGTTTTAAGGCTCTGATGTTAGGCTCATGTTTCCATGGAGTTGCACTGCAGGGAAGACTAGTGTGTTCTTCAGGGGTTATTAAAGTTCTCCTGCAGATGACCTGGATAGAGGGAAATGACTTCAGTTGGTATACAGTTTAAGTAAACTTGAGGAAGTACAATTATGAAAGATATTGTGTGTAATGGAGTAGAAATGAATTCAAAGTAGAAACAAAGCAGAAATGTTGATTCCAAAGGAAACATGAAGGCATAATTAAGTAATTGTTTTTAATAGCAAAAGAGTTTCTGAGTGGATTGATTCTCTACTTCTTACTCTGCGTAAGATTATCATCACATGCTCTCGACTACACCCGCTCAAGGCAATGGTACAGTAAAAGAAGACAATTTTGAGAAGTGGTAAAGGCCAAGGTGTCCCACTTCTTTCAGTGATTCCGCGTGCGCGGCCAGAGGGCGAGGGGAACCAAAGGCGGCCGTTCTGCCGCCACATCGTTGAGTACACTTCCTTTTAAGGTGAATGGGACACTGTCCCACAGTCTGTGATCACTCCACCCTCGTTATTACCAACAGACCAGCAAGAAACAGTTTCCACGAGACGGAACTTGCGCCCACTCCTTGAAAGCAGCCGCAAAGGCACACGCCCTGACGGGCAATCGGCAACGTCCGTGTGCGCGGACAGTGGGCAAGGGGAACCAAAGGCGGCCGTTCCGCAGCAACAGCGTCAATCACAGCCTCTCAGGGTGATGGGAGACTGTACCACTGTCTTTGATCATTCCACCCTCTTCTATTGTTTTACCCACAGGCCAGCAAAAAACAGTTACCACTCGGCGAAACGTTCTGCCAACACCTCGAAAGCAGCCGCAAAGGCACACGCCCTGACGGGCAATCGGCAACGTCCGCGTGCGCGGACAGTGGGCAAGGGGAACCAAAGGCGGCCGTTCCGCAGCAACAGCGTCAATCACAGCCTCTCAGGGTGATGGGAGACTGTCCCACTGTCTTTGATCGTTCCACCCTCTTCTATCGTTTTACCCAAAGGCCGGCAAAAGGCAGTTCACAGTCGGCGTAACCTGCGCCCACACATTGCAAGCAGCCGCAAAGGCACACGCCCTGAAGGGGGAAGGGCATATACCTCTAGAGTCTGGCGTCACGTAGTCCGAGAGGCAGCAAAAAGAAAAGAAAAGTAAGGAAAAAAAACAAAGGGCAGCAAAGACCCCACCCAGAGCCGGCCACAGTTGGCCGGCATGCATCCCGGAGAGTTCGGCACGGCCCTCCCACAAAGTTTTTTGTTTTTTGCGACTTAAGCCTCTACCCACACCAACATCCCACCACCCCAGGGGAAGGCCGTGTACCTCTTCTATCGTCCTGCCAACAAGCCAGCAAACTGAAGTTCCCACTCTGGGTAACCTGTGCCCACACATTGCAAGCAGCCGCAAAGGAACACGCCCTGAAGGGGGAAGGGCATATACCTCTAGAGTCTGGCGTCACGTAGTCCGAGGCAGCAAAAAGAAAAGAAAAGTAAGGAAAAAAAAAGGGCAGCAAAGACCCCACCCTGAGCCAGCCACAGTTGGCCGGCATGCATCCCGGAGAATTCGGCACGGCCCTCCCACAAAGTTTTTTGTTTTTGCGACTTAAGCCTCTACCCACACCAACACCCCACCACCCAAGGGGAAGGCCGTGTACCTCTTCTATCATTTTACCAACAAGCCAGCAAACTGAAGTTCCCACTCTGGGTAACCTGCGCCCACACATTGCAAGCAGCCGCAAAGGAACACGCCCTGAAGGGGGAAGGGCATATACCTCTAGAGTCTGGCGTCACGTAGTCCGAGGCAGCAAAAAGAAAAGAAAAGTAAGGGAAAAAAACAAAGGGCAGCAAAGACCCCACCCTGAGCCGGCCACAGTTGGCCGGCATGCATCCCGGAGAATTCGGCACGGCCCTCCCACAAAGTTTTTTGTTTTTGCGACTTAAGCCTCTACCCACACCAACACCCCACCACCCAAGGGGAAGGCCGTGTACCTCTTCTATCATTTTACCAACAAGCCAGCAAACTGAAGTTCCCACTCTGGGTAACCTGCGCCCACACATTGCAAGCAGCCGCAAAGGAACACGCCCTGAAGGGGGAAGGGCATATACCTCTAGAGTCTGGCGTCACGTAGTCCGAGAGGCAGCAAAAAGAAAAGAAAAGTAAGGAAAAAAAACAAAGGGCAGCAAAGACCCCACCCTGAGCCGGCCACAGTTGGCCGGCATGCATCCTGGAGAGTTTGGCATGGCCCTCCCACAAAGTTTTTTGTTTTTGCGAATTAAGCCTCTACCCACACCAACACCCCACCACCCAAGGGGAAGGCCGTGTACCTCTTCTATCATTTTACCAACAAGCCAGCAAAAGGCAATTCCCACTCGGTGTAACCTGCGCCAAAACATCGAAAGCAGCCGCAAGGCACACGTCCTGAAGGGGGAACGGCACCCTCTGCGTGCCAGGTCAAAGGGGGAGGGGACCCAAAAGCGGCCGTTTAACGACCACAGCGTAGACCACGGCATATAAAGGAGAAGGGACACTAGACAACCATTTGGAGAAATGCTGGCAAAGGCGGAGGAGTACCACTGTCTTTGATGATTCCCCCCTCCGAGTTATAAAGGCACCCTCCGCGTAAGCGGGCAGAGGGCTAGGGGACCCAAAGGCGGCCGTCCCATGACCACTGCGGCAACCACACCCGCTCTAGACGATGGGACACTGAAAGATGACAATTTAGAGAAGTTCTGGCCAAAGTCGAGGTGTAGTAATTCCAGTGGATAAAGACATCCTCAAAGGTTCAGATGGACAGATAGTATACCTCTGTAAAGTGAGAGTCTGGCGTATTCCTACACCTGAAATGATTATCTGAAGTATCCACATCAAATATAACAGTGCTCTTTCTGTACAGGAACTGCGAGGATCTGTAGAAGACCAAACAGTCATGGCTCGTGATGGTAATATTTCCCCCCCCCCCCCCAATAAAAAGGGAATTGAATGAAATCCGAACAGAACACAAAGAGGAAGCATTATCTACCTTGGCTTTTATGGTCTAATTTTCCACAGAATATCCTTCTACCTCTACAGAGCCAGTATTACATGAGAGAAAACGTTTTGTAACTTCCGAATACAGAGATGGGCCAAAAGTATATTAAGTTCAACAGGGACAAATGAAAGATAGTACTTCTCTCCGCGATGGTTGTTCGGGAGTGGAACTGTCTCCCCCGGACTGTGTTGGAGGCCCCTTCTTTTGAAGCTTTTAAGCATAGGCTCGATGGCCATCTGTCGGGGATGCTTTGAATGAAACTTCCTGCGTCTGTCTTGGGGGAGAACTCGATGGCCCATGAGTTCTATTCCAACTCTACTTTTCTATGATTCCATGATTACATGATTCGTGAAACGGCCCCTTGAGATGGATGAACCCAAAAACGACAGTGGGGCAACGTTGAGTGATGAAAAAGAGGAGAAAGGAAGGGAAAAGAGAGAGGAAAGCATTGTAGGATAGAGGAGAGAGTTGTTGGACAGAGTCCAAAGGGGCCACCCCCCCGCCCGGACGCCCAAAAAATTGGCCAAAGTTACTCTGAAGCAGAGTTGGTTAAAGGAGGAGAACTGTTGCTCTAGGAGCAGTCGGTCTCAAAATCCAAATCTGGGAAATTCAACACAGGAAGGTTGGCCTTCAGGAAAACAAGTTTCTCAACTGTTTGAGGGTCCAGCAAGCTGCGGTGGGGCGTGACTACATCTCCCGCTATGCTGAAGACCCTTTCGCTCTGGACGCTGGTGGGAGGACAGCTGAGGAACTGGCGGGCTACGTGCGACAGATCCGGCCACATGTGTTCGCGTGAAGCCCAATAGGACAATGGATCACAAGAAATTATCTCAGGAGGCTCCTCAAAGTACCTGTTGACCGAGCATTCGGCCGAGTCTACCTTTTGAGCAGAAGCCAGCAAAGAGGATTCTTCAGAGCAGGCAAGTATGGCCACCGTCTCTGCAAAGAAAACGTTTCCTGTTCGCGGCTGGAGATCCGTATCCCTACGGCAACCCCCTACCGGCTCCGCGGGACTTTCCGTCTCGCCACTAGCGCTAGTGCTTGGGGTGACAGGCATTTCTGGAAGAGGGGCCGCTGTGCCCGTTTCCTCCACCCTGGCAGCAAAGACCTCCCTCACAAGGTCAACAAGTTGGGCCTTCCACATGGTAAAGTCTTTTGGGCAGACGTTGTACTTTAGCCGTGGATCACACAAGGCCGCCAGCATATGGACCTTGCTGGAAAGAAGTGGCTCTAGGCGTTTCCGTACAGCAAAGGACAACCTCCTCACCACCTCCTGGACCGGCGGTGTCAGCGGTCCAGCCAGGGAGTCCAGTGTTCGACCGGCCCCAAGCCTTTCTAGGTGCCTCCTTAGCCTCAAGACCATGGGCACTGCCTGGCTCAGAAGGGCTTTTGATTCCGAAAGTGTCTCAGTGGCATGTTTGAATGGCTTTAGTACGTCTACTAGCTGGGAGATGGTGTCCCACTCTTGCTTAGTTGGAACAAGCTTGCTAACAGGCGCAACCAAAGTGAGGGAGATGCCGTGTACCGCCTTCTGCTGCTCGACCATGCGTTCGAGCATTTTTAAGGTTGAATTCCACCGAGTCGAGATGTCCTGGAGCAGCTTGTGCTGCGGGAGGCCTTCAAGGCTCTGCCTGTCTCTCAGCTGCCGGGCTGCCTTGATGCTCCGGTGGAAGTAGCCCGCGATCTTTCTACAGCGCTCGATCAGCAGGGAGATGTTTGTGTTGCTGGCCGACTGCTCTTCCTGGCTCTTTAAACCTTCCTTGACGGTATTGTGAAGCAAGTGGGCCATGCAGGACACATTCTGAAACCCGGCACTTTCAACCGCTTTGATCATATTTTTCCCAGCGTCCGTCACCATAAAGCCCCTCCTCATTTCTTCCGGCCTACACTGCATCCATTCCCCCATCATGTTTTCCAGATAGTTGCAGATGGTCTCTGCCTTGTGATCACGATCAACTACCTCCAATGCGAGGAGTGCCCAACGATGGGATGTATCCATAGTGCCTTCCTTCTCCCACCAATGTGCCGTGAGAGAGAGGTAGGAGTGGCCTCCTCCCAAGCTTGACCAAATATCAGAGGTAAAATGGATGTGTCCTCCCATGGCGGTACGCAACATCTGGATAATGCGTTCCTTACAGCCCTCGTACAAGCCGGGGATTACTTTTCTGGAAAAGGTGTGACGGGAGGGGATTTTGTAGCGGGGGCACAGTCGTTTCATAAGGCGTACGAAGCCTTCTTGTTCTACCAGGCGGAAGGGATGGTGATCTAGGGCAATCATCTCTCCCACAGTTTGGGTTATCTGCTGGGGTGTGAGTAATGTTTCCCCCGTTTTCTTTCTGGGTAATGGAATGGCCCAATCCTCCAAGGTGGACTGTGTCCGCTTCCACCATCTTCACCAGGAGAGCTTTGCGTGCTAAGGCTGCCACTGGAAGGGCTTGCAGTTCCCCCTCCTAGCGAAATTGAGGGATGGTGTCGCTTCATGTGAGAGCTCAACCCCGAGGTCGCAAGATGTCTTGTGTCTCTGCCTCTGCTGATATTTGCCCCACAGTGTCTACAAACTGCCAAAGTAGCACTCTGAGAGTGGACATGGAAATGGTCCCAAATAAATGACCTTGGCCTCCCCACAGCCACTGTGGCGACGCCCTCAGAGATGGGAGTCGTGGGCACCCTTTCAGCAGCATGAGAAAGTCTACGTTTTGATGGTAGTACCTCCTCTACCTCCTCCTCACTGTCAGTAGCGGGTGGAGGGGTGGGGTTATCTATATCCTCACTATCCACCACCTGTAGTTCCATGACGGCAACACCGGTATGTTCCATTGATCGTCCAGTTGTCTCAGCTCCATACGACAACCGGCTCCGGGTGGATGCCTGTGAACTTTCTGCATTCGAACAGCCAGCTTCTTCTTCAAGTCCACCCACTCCCATAGTTCGGCGTTCTAGACGGATGGGACCCACCTTAACTTTTTTGGCCCCCCACAGTGTCCTGGCTGTGGCTTGACCACTAGCAGGACTTGCTCCCCCAGACCCGCGTACAGCTGTGCGCTTCATGACAAGGGGAGAGTTTTCAGGTAACAGAAGGGATGATGGTAAGGAGTTGTATTTTGTACAGGGAAGTATGGGATATGCAACTCTTTCCCAAACTTGGTGTAGGGGATTATCAGGAAGCGTCCCCGGCTGAGACACAAACAGCCCCGCTGGTGTTAGAGACTGGGTAAGGGACAAAGGCACCCTCTTCTTTCCCCCAAAGGAGTTGTATTTTGTACAGGGAAGTATGGGATATGCAACTCTTTCCCAAACTTGGTGTAGGGGATTATCAGGAAGCGTCCCCGGCTGAGACACAAACAGCCCCGCTGGTGTTAGAGACTGGGTAAGGGACAAAGGCACCCTCTTCTTTCCCCCAAAGGAGTTGTATTTTGTACAGGGAAGTATGGGATATGCAACTCTTTCCCAAACTTGGTGTAGGGGATTATCAGGAAGCGTCCCCGGCTGAGACACAAACAGCCCCGCTGGTGTTAGAGACTGGGTAAGGGACAAAGGCACCCTCTTCTTTCCCCCAAAGGAGTTGTATTTTGTACAGGGAAATATGGGATATGCAACTCTTTCCCAAACTTGGTGTAGGGGATTATCAGGAAGCGTCCCCGGCTGAGACACAAACAGCCCCGCTGGTGTTAGAGACTGGGTAAGGGACAAAGGCACCCTCTTCTTTCCCCCAAAGGAGTTGTATTTTGTACAGGGAAGTATGGGATATGCAACTCTTTCCCAAACTTGGTGTAGGGGATTATCAGGAAGCGTCCCCGGCTGAGACACAAACAGCCCCGCTGGTGTTAGAGACTGGGTAAGGGACAAAGGCACCCTCTTCTTTCCCCCAAAGGAGTTGTATTTTGTACAGGGAAATATGGGATATGCAACTCTTTCCCAAACTTGGTGTAGGGGATTATCAGGAAGCATCCCCGGCTGAGACACAAACAGCCCCGCTGGTGTTAGAGACTGGGTAAGGGACAAAGGCACCCTCTTCTTTCCCCCAAAGGAGTTGTATTTTGTACTGGGAAATATGGGATATGCAACTCTTTCCCAAACTTGGTGTAGGGGATTATCAGGAAGCGTCCCCGGCTGAGACACAAACAGCCCCGCTGGTGTTAGAGACTGGGTAAGGGACAAAGGCGCCCTCTTCTTTCCCCCAAAGGAGTTGTATTTTGTACAGGGAAATATGGGATATGCAACTCTTTCCCAAACTTGGTGTAGGGATTTATCAGGAAGCGTCCCCGGCTGAGACACAAACAGCCCCGCTGGTGTTAGAGACTGGGTAAGGGACAAAGGCACCCTCTTCTTTCCCCCAAAGGAGTTGTATTTTGTACAGGGAAATATGGGATATGCAACTCTTTCCCAAACTTGGTGTAGGGGATTATCAGGAAGCGTCCCCGGCTGAGACACAAACAGCCCCGCTGGTGTTAGAGACTGGGTAAGGGACAAAGGCACCCTCTTCTTTCCCCCAAAGGAGTTGTATTTTGTACAGGGAAATATGGGATATGCAACTCTTTCCCAAACTTGGTGTAGGGGATTATCAGGAAGCGTCCCCGGCTGAGACACAAACAGCCCCGCTGGTGTTAGAGACTGGGTAAGGGACAAAGGCACCCTCTTCTTTCCCCCAAAGGAGTTGTATTTTGTACAGGGAAGTATGGGATATGCAACTCTTTCCCAAACTTGGTGTAGGGGATTATCAGGAAGCGTCCCCGGCTGAGACACAAACAGCCCCGCTGGTGTTAGAGACTGGGTAAGGGAGAAAGGCACCCTCTTCTTTCCCCCAAAGGAGTTGTATTTTGTACAGGGAAATATGGGATATGCAACTCTTTCCCAAACTTGGTGTAGGGGATTATCAGGAAGCGTCCCCGGCTGAGACACAAACAGCCCCGCTGGTGTTAGAGACTGGGTAAGGGACAAAGGCACCCTCTTCTTTCCCCCAAAGGAGTTGTATTTTGTACTGGGAAATATGGGATATGCAACTCTTTCCCAAACTTGGTGTAGGGGATTATCAGGAAGCGTCCCCGGCTGAGACACAAACAGCCCCGCTGGTGTTAGAGACTGGGTAAGGGACAAAGGCACCCTCTTCTTTCCCCCAAAGGAGTTGTATTTTGTACTGGGAAATATGGGATATGCAACTCTTTCCCAAACTTGGTGTAGGGGATTATCAGGAAGCGTCCCCGGCTGAGACACAAACAGCCCCGCTGGTGTTAGAGACTGGGTAAGGGACAAAGGCACCCTCTTCTTTCCCCCAAAGGAGTTGTATTTTGTACAGGGAAATATGGGATATGCAACTCTTTCCCAAACTTGGTGTAGGGGATTATCAGGAAGCGTCCCCGGCTGAGACACAAACAGCCCCGCTGGTGTTAGAGACTGGGTAAGGGACAAAGGCACCCTCTTCTTTCCCCCAAAGGAGTTGTATTTTGTACAGGGAAATATGGGATATGCAACTCTTTCCCAAACTTGGTGTAGGGGATTATCAGGAAGCGTCCCCGGCTGAGACACAAACAGCCCCGCTGGTGTTAGAGACTGGGTAAGGGACAAAGGCACCCTCTTCTTTCCCCCAAAGGAGTTGTATTTTGTACAGGGAAATATGGGATATGCAACTCTTTCCCAAACTTGGCTTAGGATTATTATCAGAAAGCGTTTATTATCAAAAAAAAAAACCACAGGACAGCCCTTTGCAAAAGAAATAGAAAGACCCACACCACCAAACTCAGCCACAGACAGCCAGCCACCCCACACCTTTTCTCCTGGTCTTCACACAGCCATGCTGTGACGCAGCAATCTTTCCTGCCTGCCTGCCTGCACCAAAATCTCCCTTCCACCCTCTGCACAGGGAAATATGGGATATGCAACTCTTTCCCAAACTTGGCTTAGGATTATTATCAGAAAGCGTTTATTATCAAAAAACACCCACAGGACAGCCCTTTGCAAAAGAAATAGAAAGACCCACACCACCAAACTCAGCCACAGACAGCCAGCCACCCCACACCTTTTCTCCTGGTCTTCACACAGCCATGCTGTGACGCAGCAATCTTTCCTGCCTGCCTGCCTGCACCAAAATCTCCCTTCCACCCTCTGCACAGGGAAATATGGGATATGCAACTCTTTCCCAAACTTGGCTTAGGATTATTATCAGAAAGCGTTTATTATCAAAAAAAAAAACCACAGGACAGCCCTTTGCAAAAGAAATAGAAAGACCCACACCACCAAACTCAGCCACAGACAGCCAGCCACCCCACACCTTTTCTCCTGGTCTTCACACAGCCATGCTGTGACGCAGCAATCTTTCCTGCCTGCCTGCCTGCACCAAAATCTCCCTTCCACCCTCTGCACAGGGAAATATGGGATATGCAACTCTTTCCCAAACTTGGCTTAGGATTATTATCAGAAAGCGTTTATTATCAAAAAACACCCACAGGACAGCCCTTTGCAAAAGAAATAGAAAGACCCACACCACCAAACTCAGCCACAGACAGCTAGCCACCCCACACCTTTTCTCCTGGTCTTCACACAGCCATGCTGTGACGCAGCAATCTTTCCTGCCTGCCTGCCTGCACCAAAATCTCCCTTCCACCCTCTGCACAGGGAAATATGGGATATGCAACTCTTTCCCAAACTTGGCTTAGGATTATTATCAGAAAGCGTTTATTATCAAAAAAAAAAAACCACAGGACAGCCCTTTGCAAAAGAAATAGAAAGACCCACACCACCAAACTCAGCCACAGACAGCCAGCCACCCCACACCTTTTCTCCTGGTCTTCACACAGCCATGCTGTGACGCAGCAATCTTTCCTGCCTGCCTGCCTGCACCAAAATCTCCCTTCCACCCTCTGCACAGGGAAATATGGGATATGCAACTCTTTCCCAAACTTGGCTTAGGATTATTATCAGAAAGCGTTTATTATCAAAAAACACCCACAGGACAGCCCTTTGCAAAAGAAATAGAAAGACCCACACCACCAAACTCAGCCACAGACAGCCAGCCACCCCACACCTTTTCTCCTGGTCTTCACACAGCCATGCTGTGACGCAGCAATCTTTCCTGCCTGCCTGCACCAAAACCTCCCTTCCACCCTCTCCAAAATTCCCAGTGCGACTGAGCCACGAGGCGTGTGCACGCTGTTTTCATTAAGGACGTCCTACCAGCCCCTCCCCCTGGTTAAACGTGCTCTCTGATTGGCTACAAGGTGCAAACAACACACTAGATTGCCCCAGTGGACTTAAACAAGTTTGGATGATTTGCCAAAGCATTTTTTAAAAACGAAAAAAAAGGCGCCATTACGGAAAACGGCCAATCGCGGTTCGAAACCGCGATATCCAGGCGTGTGGACAACCAAGGTTCAATATTGCTTCAAAATAAACGAAAAAAACGAATCAATAACGGAAAACGGGGAAAACGAATTATTTGAGCAAGCCTAGTAGGGAGCCTCATTCCCCTCCAGGTCTCTCTCTGGGGTCACAATTCTCTTCCCAGAAAACCTTCAGTCTACTTGAGACTCAGGCCCCTTCCACAGCTGTATAAAATCCACATTGAACTGGATTATATGGCAGTGTGGACTCAGATAATTCAGTTCTAAACAGATATTGTGGACTATCTGCCTTGATGTTCTGGGATATATGGGTGTGTGGAAGGGCCTCACACCCTTTTCTAAAACTCTTCACACTTCCAGCACTCAGATCCAAAGAAGATACTTGCAGCCCATTTCCTGTCATGCAACATCTGCCTTCCAGTCTCCCTCCAGAGTTTGCTGGTGTTTTATTTGCTTCATGGCCCTGACCTCTTAGAAACCTTAATTGAGCCAGCAATTGGTTTGCTTTTCCTTCTGATGTCAAAAAGCTAGGAACAGCTGAGGCAGTGCTGCAGGTGAGCAAACAAACAGAACTCTTCCACATAGTGTTAAACCATTTTTGTCCTGCTTTCAGCAAAGTCAGGGGTTACATAATCTGCTGGAAACTTCAGAGTGCCCTGCAGCTTCAGGACAGTCCAGACAACTGAATCTTGTTCAATTTGGATAGGTCTTCTGTTCAGATGGAACACCAGCACGATCATTTTCCCCCCTGTGTTTAGAAGGTGAAGTGACAGTCTCAGTCCAGCTGAACCATCTAGACCAGTGTTTCTCAAACTGTACTCCTCCAGGTGTTTTGGACTTCAGCTCTCAGAAATCCCAGCCAGCTTACCTGTTGCTAGGAATTGTGAGAGTTGAAGTCAAAAACATCTGGAGGAGCACAGTTTGAGAAACTCTGATCTGGTCAGTAGGCCAGTTTACCACATTTCTGCTCTGATTTGACTGAGAATCTAGCACCCATTGTAGACTCACTCCTTTGAGTCTCTAAATAAATAATAACAACAGTCTGAGTCTGCTTCTTTCTATTGCGAGGCTCAAGGCCCCCTTGTTGTCATAACTCACTTTCTGAAGTTGGAAGGATCAGACATAAAGAAATTAGATTTTCAGAATTTTATGTCTTCTGATAACACTTTGAGGGGCCACTCCCAGCAGGTGGTCACAGCTGCTAAGGATGCACTGATATTCTTTGAAGATCAAGGGAGAGATATGCAATCCCAGTGGCTTTTAAATAAGAGATACAGACAGCTGCCTATGAGTCTTTCAATGACCCCCTGGTGTATTTGATACTTGCAATTGTTTTGTCTCAGTGACTGGCATTATTTATCACCCTTTGGACTAACTTTGATTTATGACTTTGTTTTGGACTTGCTGAAATGACTTCTGGATTGGCTGATGACAATCCTCTTGTTTCTCCCTTCATCTCACTGGATAACTTGTAGCTGACCTGGATGGATTAAATACCCTAGAGCTATTTCACTCCAGCCATTTGAATCCTGGGTCACTTGCTTAGTGAGGCATAGGACACTTATAGGAAGAGTGGGCATAGTTGCCAGAGTGACAACTGGGGACACCTTTATTTTTAATAGTTATGTAGAAAAGGGAAATCCTTTTTTCAACACAACTAGAAAGATATAGAAGCGGTGTCTAGTTTTCACTAATAAGTCAGGTATGGAAATAATGGTAGGATTTTGGACAGGCAAAGCATGTAAATAAGTGTCAAACTGGATAACTTTGCCATATGTTGCAGTGCACAAACATTTATAAAATCAAGTCCCAGAACAAGATGACATGAAAGACATCTGAAAGATAGGTCTTCCAAGCACTGATTTTTTCATGTTTATGTCCAAATGGGTCTACTGGACACAAAGCATGTGTTTTGGCTTCACATCTGAGAACCCAAATTCTGCTGATATGGACCTTGATTTAAATCTTTATTTGTTTTTTTTTTCTATTCCATACACCAGAAGAAACCTATGTATGTGTTGTTGTTTCTTCTTTGCTTTGATTTTTTTTTTAAAAAAAATCAAGAGTAGACATATTAATCATAAAACAAAATACAACATATAGATTGTGGCAATGTTTTTATGTGGCCAACCACACAAAATGCATCATGCCAATTTTTGAAACCCATTTGTTTATCAGTTGTTTTTTTTACTTTGATAAACTAGTTGCAAAGGCTGCATCCAATATCATAATACTTCCTTTCTTTTTTCAGATAAAAATATTGTTTATTTTTTGGTTTAAAAAATCAGAGATAGAACTAATGAGAAATCATCCTGACATTTAAGGGAAAAACCTTTATGCCAGTTACCTAATTATGGGAATATTCTGAAGACTTTTAAGGCTCCAGCACTGTCACCTCTATCTTCAATTTATGATGTAACTTGATTAGCAATGAATATGATTTGCACATTTCTGGAAGCAAAAATGTTTTAATAAAAAAAATATTTTGACTGCATCCACATGAATACCAGTCTTTCTCAATGAAGTGCTCTAAAAGATTAAAAGACTTTATATGGGTGCTATGAACAAAACTAGAATGTACATTAATTGATAATCAACTGTAAATTTTGTGATTTTTTCTCCTAATTGGTCTGAACTTGTCTTATATTTATGCTCATCACATATTCATATTGCTCAATGTTTCCTCCATTTGGGAATTGCAGAAATGTTGGAGACAGAGATATTTTTAAAAGGCCTGCCAGCGCCTCTCTTCTTGAAAAAAATAAGGTAGCTATGTTAATTGGTTGCAGGGAAAGTTGCCTAAAAATCTGAATAGTAAAATACCTAATCATTGTGAATACACGTTTTATCCTAATCACCAGACAAGACTGTTAACGGGAGGAAGACATTATCCCAACCTTTAAAAATATATATGCAGCACCCATCTCTGACCATTTTTGTGTCTGTGTGATTAATGTGTTCTGGTCAGTGCCTAATAAGTTGCTTCTCTTTGGTCCACTGACTGTGTGGAGAGTGTGATTGTCGGCATCAGGACTGCTAAAGGGAGTAAATAACGGTCTAAAAACCCCATGCATAAGCAGAACACTGCTAGCAATACTTTAGGTACCAGTTGTAGTTTGGAGAATTAGAAACATTACATCTCAGTGAAAAAGTAAGGACAGATGTGGATATGATATAAGATCATCCATATTTATTGTTTCCTTGGTACATTTCTAAAATGTGGGTTAGGGTGTACATTAAATAATGAGAACTTGAGAAGAACACAATTCCCCCATCTTATCTTTCTTCATTCTTTTGCTTCAAGGACTTCTACCCCTGTTCTGACTCTCTCATGCACACAACAAAGTTTTCAAAGAAGTTAGTTTCTTGCTTGGCAACACCTTTAAGACTAACAGGTTTTTATTTTAGCATGGATATAAACCTACTTCTTCAGATGCAGTACTACTGAGTGACATGAAGGCCTTTGGTATGAAATTTATTTAGTTCTGAGAGAGAGATCAAATGCAATAGGATCCAAAATATGCAATTATGTAGCTTTGCTCTATGTTTTGAAATGTTTGAGTGAAATGATGCAGGTTTCTCAGATCTTTACAGTGATCAGTTAGTGTAGATGTGTGATAGCAATAAAACTGCTTATGAAAAGGCAATGTCCCTGTATTCAAAACGCTCTCAGAAAATACTTTTGTTATATGTACAGTAGGGAGGACTCTTGCATTAATATGTAGTTTGTGATTAAACCATTTTCTTTGTCTGCTAATGAATTGGAATTTTTTGAGTAAAATTCAATTCAGTTGTTTAGCCTTCCCTTGTGTCCTTGTTCAAAGACTGCAACCTGGAAATCCTTTACTGTATGTCCTGGAAAAGTGAAATTTTCTGCAACTGGTTTTTAGGTATCACCATTTTTAATGTCATAATTGTATCTATTAATCCTCTTACACAGAGACTGTCCTGCATGTCCAGTGCAGAATATGGAGTGGCATTGCTGGCGTAGAATAGCATATATCACTCTGGAGGAAAAGCTAGTAAATGCACCCCTAATGTTGTGAGTATTTATTTATTGTGTTAGAAGAGAAGTGAGAATACAGTTATAATGCATTAAAAACTACAAACAAAGTTTAAAAATTGACATTGTGCTAAATTTCCTTTGACCAGTAGCTGACCACTTCAAGTGCCTCTGTTGTTGTTGTGGGTCATTATCACTGGTCACTGTAATATTGCTTCCAGGGCATATGTGGGGGCAGAGTTGTCATCTAGGTATGTAGCAGGATCTTGATCCTCCATTACCATTATGTTGGTTGGCATTCAGAGGCTGTCTATATTTTTTGGCCTCCAGATAGCCTCCAAAACTTAAATAACTACTCATAACAGAATAGTAACAGCGACAAGACCTTGTTACCAACTCTGTCCACATCTACTTTGGAAACAATATGACAATCTTATGGCTGCTTGCAGACTAATGTTGAAAAGATGGTTGTATGATGTGTAGGTAGAAGATGGTTTAGTTGGGAGTTTCTGTGCATTTTCTTTCTTTTTTATCAGTAATGTATCATTTCAATAAACAAGGGATACTTTCAAATTTTAGTTACTTTTATAGCTATAGAGTGTGAACTCAGCAAATGGTGGAGGAGGGATATCACCATGCTCAGGTACTTTTCTGTTCTCTGTTGTAGGAGTTAAGAGGCAACAACAAGGTGCATGCACAGAAAGAGAATATGTTTTGTATCACACTGAGAGGTTTTTTTAAAGTTTCTAGAAGTGTTTGAGAAATATGTAGTTTTCACAAATGCCAAAAGTAAATAGTTACTGTTTAAAACTGCAAATAGTTACTTTTAAAAATTGTAACAATAATGTGCAATTTCAAATTAATAATAGTGTGAAACTTTCTAGCAGGAATGGGTTGGAATTTTGTCCAGCTGGGTTTTTTTTAAAGAACATCTCCAAATCTGGAAAATTCATCATAGGTTTTATGAAAGTTACCTTTTGCAAAACTGACTTTGGAAGAAAATAAAATTTATCATTTTTGTAGAAGTCTTTATATGCTTTGATCTTGAATCCTTATGCAGTCAGTCATGTTTCTCATGCTGAGTGAGGGTTCCTACCTCTGCTATCTAACTGGATTATTATTAATAACGACATACATCAAAACACAAAATAGTCCTCTCTATGATAAAGATAACTGTCCTTTTGGAATTTGGCCAATGCAGACTTTGAATTTTTATTTTCAATTTCATTTTTGATAAGAACCTGGTGAACTTGTCTTCATCAGCAAGATGAAAAAAAGCTTGAGCATTCAAACACTTTGAATGCGGGGTGTGTGTGTGTGTGTGTGTGTGTGTGAAATGTAACATAAAAACGTGCAATGAATCCATTGGATAAAAGCAAGGGTCCATCTTGTCTAACATGTTTACAGTGTGCACGCAATTGCCTATAAAAACTTTCCATAGGAAATTGCTTGTTCAAAACCTGCTAGCAATACACAGGCATTTTCCATCTTGTCTTCTCCTAATGTCCAAAGATATACTGACTAACAATTCTTACAAACCATTCTGAAAATAGTCATTGGCGGCCCTAATTTCCATGAAATTAAGAGATTGATATATCCTTAGGTTCCAGATGAGGGGGGTGAGACAGATATATATGTGATGGTTTTGGATGTTTTTGTAGTTAAAACAGCCAACATTTTTTTCTAACTGGAATGAACTGAAACTGGACATGCAGCACTGGATGACTGCCCAGGTTTTTCACTGAGGGGATCATCTGCTTGGTAGGAGTGCCTGTTTGCTTCCATGTACAGTCTGTTTCTCTATTTGTCAATGAAACATATATTGCAATGACATTTCAGTCGTGCACTGCGTCTCCAGTGCTTTCCCTCATCCAAATGAAATGTAACCTGCTAGAGCTCCCCCTGGAAGTTCTCACTTCACAGGGAACTGGGAATTATGTAACAATACATATCTGGGAGGGATCCATCTCCTGAGCTGGATGTGATGATGTTTGATTTCCAGCCAGGGAGTGTCTCATTACTGGCAGAAACCCCCAACACTCCTTTTTTATTGAGGTTACTGATGTATAGCTCACTGGGATTGAGACTTGGGTAGACACAGATGTGAAAGAGTGTGAATGCACTTGGGTGCCTCAAACATTGCAATTATCAGATACAAGATGCTCCCCACAGATCATTCTTATGACTAAAACTGAAATGTGGATGGGATTTATACTGATGTGTATTCAGACAAGGATCAGATTTAATATTGTTGAGAAGAAGTAATATGCTTGGTGTCCAAAATCTGTTCCAAACAGATGGGGACAATGAGATAGAGTTTGAAAGATTAGGTTGCATTCACTAGTGTTGAATGTTCGAAAAAGGAATCTTAATTTCTTGCCATTGACACCTGAAATAGTCAGTACTTCATTTATGGGTTTTAAAAAAAAAAAAATAGGTTATACAGATAATGTCATATGAATGATCAAGTTGTACCCTTAGTGGCACATTTATTATTGGCTTCTTCAAAAATGAACCCAAATTGACTTCCTCAGATTGGCACTTTTCAAATATGCTGTTACAAATTGGTGGGGACTGGAACCTACACACTGGGCAAAGGTGTTTTACTGCATTGGATCTAACAGCCTGTAAAATTAAATTGCACTTTCTTTTTTCTTTAAATTTTAAATTTAAATTGCCCAGTGGTGAAGTGTGTTAAAGCACTGAGCTGCTGAACTTGCAGACCGAAAGGTCGCAGGTTCAAATCCCGGGAGCGGAGTGAGCAGCCACTGTTGCTCCAGCTTCTGCCAACCTAGCAGTTCGAAAACATGCCAATGTGAGTAGATCAATAGATCAGTAGATCTGGCGGGAAGGTAATGGCGCTCCATGCAGTCATGCCAGCCACATGACCTTGGAGGTGGCTAAGGACAATGCCAGCTCTTCGGCTTAGAAATGGAGATGAGCAACAACCCCCAGAGTCAGACATGACTGGACTTAACATCAGGGGAAACCTTTACCTACCTAAAGTGCAATAAGTAATAAAGAAAATCAAATTATGAATAGGAAACCATGATATCAGAATAAAATCATCAGAATAATTTCATCAATATGTGTCCTTATTTTACATAAAATTGTCAACTCTATTGGTTAAAATAATCACAATTTCATGTATAAGTTCTAGCAACACATATAAAGATTGCAAGATATAGTGAATGAGGTTTCAGTCCTATAGGGCTGCGCTTTAACATAGCTGGTAAATCACCAGCAGTAATAAGATCTACTAACCAAAAGGTGGCCAGTTTGAAGCCTGGTTGGGGTGAGCACTCAACAGTCAAGCTCAGCTCACTATTTACTTAAGCAGTTCGAAAACAGTTTAGAGCTGTAGAAGAATTAGGTACAACTAATTAATGGGGAGGTATTTTACAACACCATAAAGAACAAGACCAGAAATGCGATGACCAAAAGGAAGGTAGAAGTCCTGGTGGTTCTTTATCATAGAGAATGGAGCAACAGCACCCCCCATGACTGAATCCAAACTCAACCTCCAAGGCATCAAAACTATACTTTGAGACAACATACCTCCTTTCTGTCTGTTCTGTTCTATCCTGTCTGTCCAAACGGCACTGAATGTTTGCCGTGTATGTGTACTGTGATCTGCCCTGAGTCCCCTTGGGGAGATATGGTGGAATATAAATAAAGTGCTGTTGTTGTTGTTGTTGTTGTTGTTGTTGTTGTTGTTGTTATTGTTGTTATATTCTGATGAGAATAAACTCTGTTAGACTTAATGGGATTTACTTCTGCTAAGATAGATGTAGATCTGCTCTCTTAATAATGAAACTGCCACTATTTCAAAACCACTGATGATTTGTGGTGTAGGGGATGACACCAGCCACCTCTTTCTTCCTCACTTGGGCCATGTCCTACAATGGTTATAAGAACATGCAGATCATCCATTAATAAAAATCACAGTTTCAATATCTTTTATATCATGCATATCTTTTTATATCATGTCAATGGAAAAAGATACATTTCAAAGAATATAATGAGAAGGATGAGATGGAATATATAGGCCATTTAATTCTACATGAAGTGCTCACCATGTGAGCATACAAGTAGATTGTGAGCTAGAGCCAGCATTTTAAAGAGTGCCTTATGGACTTAATTACTAGAGTTCAGTAAGTCTTCAAAAGCCAATTAGAAATGCTATTTGTAATGGCTCAAGCAATTAATATGGAAATATAGCAAGAATAAGTCTTTAAGTTTGAGAGCCCAAAGGAATTCTTTGTTACAGGTCTTTCAAATCACTTTCAGAAATTTGGAAGAAAACCCAACTGGGGATTTCCTGCTGTTGTGTAAGATAAACAGAAAATTCCTCTGCCTGGCTTACACACTAGTTGAAACACTCTGGCTGAAATGTCATCTCAAACTTGAAAATTGTTTTAAAAGCAAAGAATATTACCAAAAATATCAGTATTGGAAGACAGCAGTAATAATGATTGAAAATCGTTTACCCTGGATGATGTTTATCGGTTTTAGTAAGTTGGCTTGAACATTGTAAAGAAACTTAATAGCTGACACAGCAGGCTGAACAGGAGTGAAAGATTAAACTTCCTTTTCTTCAAAGTTATAGGATAGATTCAAACTTACTGATGACTTAAATATATATGTGATGAAATTATCTTTTTGCATACTAACTGACTTCATTTGCACCTCCAAGACAAATAACAACAACAACAACAACAACAACAACAACAACAACTTTATTTTTATACCCCACCTCCATCTCCCCGAAGGGACTCGGGGTGGTTTACATGGGGCCAAGCCCAGGTGGTTACAAACATTGTAATAAAACACATCAATATAAAAACAGATCAATAAACATAATAAAATCACATTAAAAATAAAACATGGTTTGATAAAATACCTGACCTTATTGTTCACCTTTCCATGAATTTTGTGTTGGAGATTTGAAATTTTTCCAAATTCTTAGAACAGAGAAGCTACTTTTGAATATAATTTAATTATGGCGGGAATCCTGTATCAGCTTATACTTAACTAAGTAATATCTCATCTTACTTAATTATTGCTATTACATATTCACAATAACTTCTTAGTCATACTTTTCATACTATTGCCACAATCATAATTTGTGCCAAACCCAATTTATCGGGCACCTTTTGCGAATTATTAGAGCATTGCTGAATGATGCTTCTATCAGGTTTCAGGGAGTCAGACCCAAGGTAATTCCTTAGTTAAGTACTTAGTCAAGGATATGATGACTAAAATTCTAGTCCATATTTCCAAAGTTATTGCTAACATTTAAACATATTTTATTTTCTCGTTTCTGAAACTGTAGACACAACTATCTTCCGACCATTGCATTCAATGGGAAATAGAATCCACAGCAATTGTCTTTACTTTAAAATAAGGCCCATCGTATTTTAAATGCATAGGTCTGCATTTTTGGTGATGAGTAGAATGATGATAGGGTCAATTCCTTGTTGAAACAGAAGGAAGAAAGAAGTAATGCCATTTCCCACACTCAATAGCAACAAATCTGGCTTTGAAAGATGATAAAAGAACCTGAAAAATCCATTTTGTGACTATCACTACCTACATACAACATTTGACACTTTAAAATAGGTTCACTTTTTGAGACAGAAATTTGTAGAAGATGGTCAGAAAAGCTTTCATGAGGATGGCTCATTAACTAGTGATGAATGCAAAGACATTCAATTTTACAGGTTTCACAGTTCCAGGCAGTTTCCAAAAATGATTTGTTACACTAGGCATAATGGGAGATTTTTCTCTACTGTCTGAACAATAATGCAAAAACATTTATTGCTTCCTTGGCAATAAGATATTTCTGAAGGTTTAATAAAAAAATCTCATTACTGTTTTCTTAACCCCAGGAGCAATCTTTAGACACCAATGTCTGCTAGTATCATGGGTATTGTAAAAGTAAATAGAAGCCTGAGAGCAAATTTGTAACAAATCCATGGAAGATAATTTCAGGCAAAGTTAAAGGTCTACAAACATAACTTCCTCATTTTTCACAGTATAGTTGAAAAGCACTTTTTATAACATGTTGAAATGCTTCTAAATTTACTAATTTGACTTAAAATAATACAACTTATGTGTTAAGCATGATTTAAATAGTGTATGAAATATGCATGCATTGATTAAGAAATCTGAGATGGTACTTGTCAACACAATCCAAAGAAGTGAAAAAGGAGTGTGATGTGTGTGTGAGTGCATTAGGAATAAAAAGAATATTCATATTTTTTCTTACCCTCTATGAGAAAGAGTTATGAAAAATGTCAATCTTAGATTAATGTTTGAGTGAGAGAGAAAAACACTTTCCCATCATTTTCAATTGCTTATGTACCAAAAAAAATGATAAATATAAAAAGCTGATTGAGTATATCTCAGTTCATACAATGATCCCCATGATCTTTTGATTTTAAGATAGTGTAACTACTTTTTCTACTGATAGGAACTACCATTCCTACTGCCTCCCCTTCTAGGGTTTTGGGAAAATGGCAGTGTAAGGAGAACAGTTTCTATATCCAAGTGAATGTTAAGAAGAGTAATGTTGAGAGGAGGGAAAAGGCCTGCCAAAAATTGTATGAAGAAGTGGAGAAGAAACTCAAAGGTGCTATTAGATGACAGACAGACAGACAGACAGATAGATAGATAGATAGATAGATAGATAGATAGATAGATAGATAGATAGATAGAAGCAGTGCCATGCTGATTCTGGTATGCATGCTATGATTCTAATAAGATTGTTATCACAACATGGTTTTGTAGGAATTCTATAAAAGCATGGTTTGACTGACCTCCAGTCAATCACTGTGTGCAACAGTTGTTGTTTATATCTCATATAGGTATTATATGAGGATGCTCTTGAAGCATCTATTGGAGCTGTATTAAAAGGCCCAGGTCTAAAATACATAATCACAGATGAAACACATTCCACTGTTCTGAAAATATATTTTTCAGTATGAAACTGAACATTGTGTGTGTGTATGAAGGCAGAGGCAAGCTAAGTTAGCTCCATACAACCTACAACAGAATCACTATAGGTTTATGCGTAAGAGAAAGCAGGGGAAGTTGGCTGGCATCCTGAAATATTATTTGGAGGGTAAAGGATCTGCTTCCACTTGAGGAAACAGTTGTCTGAATCGCCTCAGTACCTGACCATCTCAACTATCCAAAACTTATTGACTTGGGGGGGGGGGGGTGGATGATAAAACTGGTACATCTTTCTCAACACCTATAATGTTTCTGATGTCTATTCAGAGGCTATAGACTAGAGGAGTAGACTGCTTTAACAATGCATTGCATGGCAAGTTAAAGATGGCCTATTTGTTTTATGAATAATTACATAAGAGAAAATCGAGTTTAGTTACAGCGAATAATCTGAAGCCTATTGAGTGGACATAATTTACATAAGTATAGGGTTACCATTGAATGACAAATTCAGTAGATCTACTCTTACAACTAATATAATTCAATATCCTATCCCATAACAGAACTGTTAAGTATTGGCTTTCCTCCTTCATTAGCCCAAAACAAGTATATTCTAAAATTCCATCAACATTACTATATTTAGAGGGGAGTTGGACTTATGTGAAATAGGCATCAGTTTATTATAGATTATTACAAAGTTTGCATTTGAATAATTTAGTACAGAGGAAAGATGGCATGTTCTTGAATTATGTAAGAAGAGGGTGCTCATGAAAGAAATGTGTATATCAATGGACCCTAAATATTTCTTTGCAGAAGAGGTAATACATTGTATTCTTCCATCTTCCTATGGTAGAAGTAGTTTGCAATACATTCTAACAAACATACTTATGTTAGAATTGTTACTTGATATATATATAAAAAGAAGCACTTTCAGTACTAGGTTTTGTATAGAAAATCATTCCTTCTTTGCAATAGAAACATAAGGTCATTGCTTCATTCTCTAGAGAATGAAGTTGTGCAGCATGTCTTCAATTTGGTGTTAACATTCCTACCACAGCTTACACTTATTGACAATTTGCTCCAAGTGCTTTTTCTTCCCCAAGAAAATGAGAATGATTGGAAAGTATTTGTCTTTTTATGGAACACATTTTAAAAAGGCGAGTGTGTGACATTTTCATTTTGAGATTACCTACCTTCCCCTTAAATTATTATTATTGGGATTGTGATGAATGAAAAATGGGACTTTAGTTCTCCCGAACCCAAACAAATGAAATTTCTTTAAGTAATGTGTGTGTGTGTGTGTGTGTGTGTGTGTGTAATTCCAGGTAGAGCTTTAATCTCTATGCACTCTAATTTTTATATTTTATTTTTAAAAACCCTGCTGCTACCCTATTTTTCCAAAATAAGACCTAACCAGAAAATAAGCCCTAGCATGTTTTTCAGAATGCTTGTAAAATAAGCTCTACCCCAAAAATAAGCCCCAGTTAAGATCATCGGCCAGACTGACACATTTAGTATATCCATTGCAACACACGACTGATGTATTGAGTTATAAAATAATATTAATATATAATTAAATTTAAACAAATAATATTGACATTAATACTTAAAATAAATGATAATATAAATTATAATTAAGTGTTTGTAAATACTCAAGCAAGCACCTTTAAATGAGAGTTAAATGCCTTTGTAAACAGATGAACTCGAGAGTTATTGTTGAATGCCCAATTGGAGTACAGACACATTGCACGAATAACATGAGCACTTGATAATGAATGGTGGTTGTGCCTAATATGAAACTTCATAATTTAATATGTCATGTATTGTAACGGATGTACTTAATCTCTGACAACTGTGTTGCCAGTGCACTAGGAGCAGGCTACATGGACAAGAAGTGCTCATTGAAGGAGGGCTCTATTGCAGAACTTGAGAGATTGTGGCCAATGTTCTACAGAAAATGAAATTACAAAAAAATAGACCAGGATTTGGAGAGTTATGATGATGTTCCAGAAGAAGATGGCATGATTGTATTTGAATAGATGTAGATTTTTGTACACAAATAAATATAGATAATATTAATAATAACTTTATTTTTATATCCCACCTCCATCTCCCTGAAGGGACTCGGGGAGGTTTACATGGGGACAAGCCCAACATCAACATAGGTGAAAACACAGATATTTGTACATAAATAAATGAATAAATGTAGATTGTGGTACCTGCAAAAATAAGACATCCTCTGAAAATATAACCTAATGCATCTTTTGGAGCAAAAATTAATATAAGACATGGTCTTATTTTTGGGGAAATTATAAAGGTTGCATGCTGCACATTTTACTTGGACAGAGGATATTCTTCAGTGATATGAAGATTACAGATTCAAATGCCAAATATTCCTAGTTAGGGTTAAAAATATTCTGTCTGAAATTCTAGATTACTGCAGCCACTCAGGAGTAATAATAGTGGACTAGATAAAACAATGGTTAAATCTGTTTAGTATGACTTTGTATATGATGCCTTTATCACCTGGGAGCAACCACATCAAAGCCTTTGTGTTTGATGGCTAAATTCTTATGTTTTACATCATAATATCAGTAAATCAGCTGGTTCATAAAACAGAGGATAGGTTATATATATTTTTTTTACAACCCATAGAAATAAAATTCTGCATTCACACTTTCATTTTGGGGATGACAAAAGGACAAACCTTTAAATCAATTATCTACTCCCCACATTTTGTGAGGTCATGTGGAATTATCCTAAGGAAATGACTTTACTCGTCTTGGAAATAATATAATAATGATTTTCTTTGTCTTAAAGGAAAACTAATTTTAATTACAGTAAGCCTCCATTAATCCACACTTCATTAATTTACATGATAATCCAAATAATTAACTGTTAGCATCTCCCTCAGGGAAGATTTATAGTTTAGACTGTAAGAAGCATCATTATTTGTTAAGATGGTTATAAAACCTGTGGCTAGAGTGGCGAAAAACATAAATCAACTTGTACAACAGCTTGTGTTGGAGGCAATCCAGGGAAAGTTCAATGTAATTAAATCCTATTAAAATCAAGGTGGAGTCACACTAAACTGCAATCTCACTGAATTTTGAAAAACCAACCAAAATAAAAAAATATAATTTGATGGTTTATGGCTTTTATCTATATCCATTTTACTGTGGCTTCAGATCTGGTAATGGGATAGGTGTGGTTTTGATAATCATGGGGGTGGGAGGAATTAAACATCTAAACTGTTTCTTAAAAACCGGTAGGGAAAAAAAACATTGTATCAAATCATATAGAAGTCATACAGAAATTCATAAGGACAGGTTGATCACAAGACTCAACAAGAATTCTTGAAAAAAATACAATTGTACCTGACCAAACTATCCTTGAAAATTTACCTAACCTCACAGACCATCCTTGAAAATTTACCTAAGCTCACTTCAGGACTAGATACTTTCCTTAGGAGCATCCCATCACACGCTAAATTCTGACGGAGCTCTCCATTCTTTAAAATTTATTAATTAAATGTTTATAACCTGCCATTCTGCTTTATCCCACTAAGTATCACTGAAACTATAAAGCTTATTTTGCAATATGGTTGTCTAAACTGACCCACCACTGTAAGAAATCTGAACCCAGGAATTGTAATGAATCAACAATATTATCCTGTCTGAAAGGTTTTTTTTTTTAGGTTTTTTTTTAGGGGAAGGGGTGACAAAGTAGATGATCTACACCGGGAACTGGACAGGGGGAGTGTGTCCCTGTTGCTTCTGCTGGACCTTTCAGCAGCCTTTGATACCATTGACCACAGTATCCTTCTGGGATGCCTCGCGGGTATGGGGCTCGGAGGTATTGCTTTGCAGTGTCTCTGGTCCTTCCTGGAGTGTCATTCTCATAAGGTGTTGTTGGGGGACACCTGCTCGGCCCCACAACCATTGTCTTGTGGGGTCCCACAGGGGTCAGTACTATCCCCCATGCTGTTTATCATCTACATGAAGCCGTTGGGAGAGATCATCTGGAGTTTTGGAGTATGGTGTCACCTGTACGAAGATGATGTCCAACTCTGTCACTCGTTCCCACCAGTCACTAAGGGGGCTGTTCAGATACTGAACCGGTGCATGGCAGCTGTGTCAGACTGGATGAGGGTGAACAAATTGAAATTGAATCCAGACAAGACAGAGGTCCTCGTGGTCAGTCGCAAGGCTGAACAGGGCATAGGGTTACAGCCTGTGTTAGATGGGGTCACATTTCCCCTGAAGATGCAGTTTTGCAGCTTGGAGGTTCACCTGGATTCATCATTGAGCCTGGAACCCCAGGTCTTGGTGGTGGCCAGGGGAATTTTCGCACAATTAAAACTTGTGCACCAGTTGCACCTGTATCTTGGGAAGCCTGACTTGGCCACAGTGGTCCATGCTCTGGTTACATCCTGAATAGATTACTGCAACTCGTTCTATGTGGGGCTGCCTTTGAAGACTGTTTGGAAGCTTCAATTGGTCCAATGGGGGGCAGCCAGGTTGGTCACTGGAGCAGCATACAGGGAACACACAACTCCCCTGTTGTGTCAGCTCCATTGGCTGCCAGTCTGCTACCAAGCACAATTCAAAGTGCTGGCTTTAGCCTACAAAGCCCTAAATGGTTCTGACCCAGCTTACCTGTCCATACATATCTCCCCTTATTAACAACTTTGAAGATTAAGATCATCTGGGGGGCCCTGCTCTCGGTCCCGCCTGCTTCGCAAGCGTGGCTGGCAGGGATGAGAGACAGGGCCTTATTGGTGGTGGCCCCTTGGCTGCGGAACTCCCTCCCTAGTGATATAAGATCAGTCCCCTCCATCCTGGCCTTCAGAAGGAAAGTAAAAACCTGGCTCTGGGATCAAGCTTTTGGATAACTGTGCAGTGCAATAATAGATGTCTAATATGTATAATGACCACGGAACGGCTTTAGACTACGATTTCTTGGATGGTGTGATTTTAACTGATTGTAATGTTTAAATGTCTATATGTTTTAAATTTAAAATTTTAAATATTTTAAGTTTATATTTTATATGTTTTTAAAGGCATCAAATTGTTGCCATATGTAAGCCGCCTTGAGTCCCCTTCGGGGTGAGAAAGGCAGGGTATAAATAGGGTAAATAAATGAATAAATAAATAAATAAAACTAAAGCATTTTTTTTTTTAAAAAAAACAATCAACCACACTTTCCCCTGTTCAGAGATGGATGCATTCAGTGTCTGATATCACTACATCTTGAGCATGTTTTTAAACCAACCTTTATATCTTTGGCAACAAGACGATGATTTAGAGCTTGGAAATGTTACAACGTTGCTTTGACCATGCTGATAAATGGATTCCAGGAGCTGTAATCCAAAAAAAGCAACTTTTGTCAGATCTGACTTGGTTCTGTTTTGGTTCTGCAGTTGCAAATACCTAGATGACTAAACCATTAATTAGATTGTTTTCCTGGCTAATCCCTTGCTTGGATAGTTGTCTTGATATTTGTACTTAGATGGAAATGACCAATTTACTAATTAATCCTCCTGAGAATTCAAAATCCCTTTTGAAGTTTTATTTCCCTAATCTTATTGAATGTGAGATTTTTCTATGAAAATTATCTCCAGTAGGAAAATGATCTTATCATAAAATGTTAACATTAATTTACACTATTTGCCACAAAATAACAGCTGTGCTGGGGCAGAATTTGCCTAATTTAATTGGCCTTGGTATCGGAATTCTTCACAACAGGGAACATACATTTATTGGTCAAGCTTGGCAGCAACAGGTTACAAACTACTGGTTTCTTACATTTGATTCTATTACTCAATAACCAGTTTCAAAATGCATTATATGGTCCTTGTAGATCAATATAATGCAGTTCATTGTATTTCAAACTGCATTATATGGCAGTGTAGATCCAGCCAAAGACAGAGTCCTTATCCTCATCCATCAGCACCAGTCCTGTTTGGTGGAAACAGCACTCCTAAAACGGATACAACTGCCTAGAATAAGGGTTGCTGTTGTAGAACCTCAACTCCCTGCATTCCTTAGCCTTGGCTAGAATGCCCAGAGCTTCTGAAATGTGCAGTCCAATAACATTGGAACAGTAAAAATATCAAGAGAACTACTAAAAGACACAGACATATGCTTTCTTCTCCCTTGCTGGAAGCCTTTAAGGAGAATTTGGACAACCCTGTTTTGAGAACTGATTGCCAAGCATTTAGCACTTTATATCTACATTTCTGTGCATTCAGCTGGGCAGTAACATTGATTTCATGGATCTTTTAATTGATTCTATTTTAATAGAGGTGTTTTATCCCATTTATATATCTGGTTTATGTAATGTTAGTATTGTTTTCATGTTGATGTATTTCATTTTATGTATTATGTGTTTTATGTATGGCATCTTTGTGTGTTATTTTGTAAGCCACCCAAATCTTTATGGGAGATGGTGGTGGGATATAAATAAAGTATTATTATTATTATTATTATTATTATTATTATTATTATTATTATTATTATTATTATTATTATTATTGGGATTCAGTCCAGGGGAATCAAATTTGAAATCAAATTTGATGAGGGTGGGCAACTAAATCTGGTCTAGAAAGCTGTTTTTTCTGCTTCCTGGACTTCTGCAAGGATTGCCAAAATGAATAAAAATGAATAAAAGCTGGTACTTAAACATGTTAAACAATGCAAAAAGGACATGCAATATATTAAAGAGGTGAATTGTTTTTCCTGAAGGATTCTAGGAAAACACCATTCACCTCTCTTTGGGTAGTCTGAGTGATCAGTAACGATATCTATAAGCTTAGAGGATGGCTGCACATGTGGACCACATGATCTAGAAGATGTCATGCCAATCAGTAATGTAATGCTAATTATAAGCTATATTGTGTTTCATTATTTCTAAACCTTTTGCTGATCTATTTCATTGTGTGATAACATGTTTAATAGGCTTGTGCATGAATTCAGAGTGGTTGGTTCCCTTTGCCAATCTGGCTTGTTTGGCTTGGCTGGATGGCCATAATGGTAAGGACCACATGGCAGCTGATCGCAGCATGGAGAGGCTGTCGTGTGCTCCTCGCATGGGTTTCCCTGTGAGCCCTGCCTGTTGGACCAATCAGAATAGAAGAATGTCATGACGTGTCTTACACATTAAACACGTTGCTTCTTTAACCCCATTGTTCAAACCCAGACTTCCTTGAAAGGAAGAAATAAAAGGGTCCTAGGAAGGGTGCTTCCCTAACCTCGTTCTTCAAACCCAGACTCCCTTGAAAGGAAAAAAGGGTCCCAGGAAGGAGGCTCCCTTGAAAAAAGAAAGGAAAGAATCCCAGAAATGGAAAGGGGAGTCCAGTAAATTCGCCATTTCCACCAATGGGCCAGATCTTCCCGGATCTTTTGGCTGCCTAGCCAAAAACAGATTTTTTCAGTAGCTGATTTTTGGGAGGCTCCTGAAAAATGGATCTGTGTGCCCATCAAAATTTTGATAGCAAAAACAGATCGCTTTCCAGCCAAATTGCACAAGCCTAATGTTCAATTTATGTTGGAGGAAACTATAATTGTTAATATTATAACCTCCCCTGGCTTTTCTCATTTTTGTCTAAAATAAAAACATTCATATGGTATATCTTTTAATCAGATGGAAGCTTGTCCATCAATTCATCATTTGACTAGTCTTTTTTCTCTATTGTTTCCAGTTCAATTACTTTCTTTTTTGAGAAGAAACACTCCAACTGCACACACAAAGAAGTGTTGGTGTGTGTGAACAATTTGTATAAAAACATTATAACATTGCACGTTTTATGTTTAGAACCTTTTAAAATCATCTTGAGGATGGAAACTGTTTCTTTCATAGTTGTTGGACACCAAGTTGACATTTTCTTTGTGCTATCAGCCATGACCCTAAGATCTCTTTCTTGGTTAGTCACTGCCACTTCTTCTGACCCCATCAGTGTAAATGTGGAGGAGGAAAATCTATTAAAAATTAGCAAAACTTCTAAGCTTGTGGCTTGCACTGTCTATAAATGATATTATCTTCTCCTCTCTGATTTTCTAAGCTGTCATCATATTCTGTAGTCTTTAATTTATACACTAAATGATGTGCAGATATTAAGAGCAACTATCCTTTGATATTTCATTCATTTGAATAAATATATTACATTTGAAGAGAAACAAGATGGCTAGTAGTTCATGTTTCATTCTACAAAATTAAAGGGCAAGTAATATTATAATAATTAAAGTTAATCCATTCTAATGATTTTCTGCTCCCTTCGGAGCCAAATAAAATTTATAGTAATCTACTATGCTTTCATTATAAAGCTGATAAAGACAATCCTCAAATGAAAGGATTGCAAAAGCCATAAATGACACGGCTATATATCTGTTTCATCCTCAGGTGTCAGCATATAAACTTTTTATAGTGTGAGGGCAGAGGCTGTTATTAGTGTTATTGTTTGTAGAAAAACAAAGTTAATTATGCCAATCACGCTATAAACATTGACTATTTGGACTAAAGATTGCAAAATCCCAAACTACCCTAGCAATTAGCTAGGGCATTCTGAGAATGGTATCTCAAAGAATAACATTTCTAAGCTTTGTTTAAGCCAATATAGTAAGCAGTAAAGGGTAGGGTTAGAGAAATGTCTCAGCTTCATATAATTTAAACCTCAAGTTCTTTCCATTACGGATATGAATAAATTACAATTTTGGGAAAATTCTTCAAAATGATGTGAAACTATATTCCCACCCTCTAGAACCTCTAAATTAAATATATATAATTATTCATAGCATGGATAAGACATTTTGTGCCTGTTGAATGTAGTTCTTAAATATGAGGAGCGTGGGGTGGACGAGAGATGGCAACACTAATTCATCATATATAATAAATATATACAAGGATTCAAACTCATACCCATGATGACCATGCATTCAAAATTCTCTGCCTAAATTAGTAGATCCCAACCTTTTTTTGTCCATGACCCACCTAAACATCTCTAAAATCATGATGCCTCCCCCAAAGAATTCTTATGATTCAAAAAGTGAACTCTTATTGATGTGGAGAAAACCTCAAAGACCATTAACTTGGTCTAAACAAGCTTCCAAAGATCATGGCACCCATGAAAGAGAAAAATAAAATAACTTCAGGACAGTTGGAATACGAATACAGGGTAACTTAAGTGTCCAACTTCACTTATGTTAATCTTATAATCTTTTTTTTCATGCAAAAATTTTGACTTACTTATGAAAGTAACAATTGTGTTTTGGATTTTTTCACAGATTTCTTGCCTCATTCATATGCAGAATAAAAGGGCCCTACCTATCTATCATCTCTATCTATCTATCTATCTATCTATCTATCTATCTATCTTAGTTTGTAATGGGAGTGGGGATGTTTGAAGGAGTGGGGTGTTTGGAATGAATGTTGCCTCACTTTTCTGTGCACATGAGTTCTCTAGTTCACTCTATGCTATCACTGCTCCTCTCTGTTAGCGGGCATTTCCTGTTTCCATTGTCACCAGCTGATTACCTTGTACATCCTCATTTTAATTTTAAAAATGTGTATGTCACAATATACTTATATACAGTATATGAGGCCAAGCCCATAGAATGATAAGAAATGCAAAATATTCAATGTTAATAACTTATTCTCGAATTCCCCACCTTAAAAATCAAATTGTCCTCTTGTGGGGCATATGATGATGATGATGATGATGATGATGATAATAATAATAATAATAATAATAATAATAATAATAATAATAATAATAATAATAATAACAACTTTATTTTTATACCCCGCCCCATCTCCCCGAAGGGACTCGGGGCGGCTTACATGGGGCCTGGCCCGATAAAACAAACAAATAACAGTAACAGAGCAATAAAACAATTATCCCAGTAAAAACATCAACATCAATAAAAACAATCATTAAAATCAACAAGCAGGATACAGTGTTAAAAACATGCCTCCTGTTGGGAACCAGGGTCCTAAAATCTCAGCTTGAGCTTCTTTCCTAATTTTTGAAAATAATCTGTTTCTTTACATCTTGGCTATGAAAAAGCACTTCATATTAAAGAATTTGATGAACAACAATAAAAAACGAATTGTGGAGAAGGAGGAATTTAGAAATTGACAGTTCTGCCATCCAGGTCTGGGTGCTTTTACTTCCTATAGATTGACTGGGGAAATATTTCTTCTTTCATAGCTAGGCTTCGCAAATCTCAAGACTTTGTTCTGAGTCTTGGGGTTGGACTCCTTTTTCTCCAGTCTTCAGAGTGAGCAGAAGGAATCTCAGCCTGAGAGTGCCTCCATGAAAAGTGTGTATATATTTTACCCTTATTTTTAGATTGTGTTTATTTCAATATCATAATCTATGCAATTGTGGATAATGTTTAAGATATATATTTAGGGACAACATTAAAGGCTTGGACTCTCCTTGGATTCTCACTAGGCCTTGTACTCAATTGGTTATTCTTAGGCCTCAGATTTTGATCCTGAAATTTGAGCACCTGGCACAATCTTGATCTTGCATGTCATCTTAGCTAACACTGCAGGTTGTTTTAACTGCAATAAATAAATTTGCACCATGTTTAGTCTTCAGTCCTGGTGTGAGGACAAATATCCAGGAGAAGGAGTCATTGGTACACAGACCAGACATGATAAAGATGATTCATAACTCTTCTGTTATGAATCCTGTTAACAGTGATGAAATAATGGGAGGGGTGGAGCTCCTCCTTGGCCTGTAGGCATACACACAATTTTTCTGTGGTATTTCATGTGCCTTTCTGGCATATAAACAGAAAGCTTCTAATACATTTGCAAATTATTTTATGTGATATTAGTCCACCAGCTTTCTGTGGAAGGAGAAGGATAATTTAAAAGTTCCGCTTTCTGCAGCTGACAGGTGCGGGTCTATTAGCAGACAGCACTGCAAGTGTTCAAAAGGTAACCCTAGAAATGACTTGGTTAAGCTTTCAAAAACGTCCGGAATTGAAATGGCTAGTGCCATTTTGGCACAGCTTTGGAACAGACCCTTCCTCCAATATGATTTTATATGCACCAGAGTGATTGATGGGAGGTCTCCCCTGGATTAAAATTTAGAAGGCAGCCATCTGGCAAGTAATCACATTTGTGGATTGGCTTGTTAGCAATGCCTTAAATGAAACGTCAGTTCATTTGAGCCAAGAGACTGTTCAAAATGAGAAATAGTTTAGGAACAGGGCAATACACAGGAAGCTTCAATAGCATTTCCTTAGAAGTATTTCTTGGAAAGTATGAAAGGGTTGTGTGGCCCCTCTCCCTGACCCCAGGAGTTTTCATTTTTGTAGTAGCTTGTCCAAAACATTGGTCAGATCTTAAATCTATAGCAGGTATTAGTGAAGAAAGCACAACTTTTTCTCTTATATACTTTTGGCATACGGAAGTATATTCCCTCAAGACTGGAAAGGAGTTCTTTCTGTTCAACTAAATTAGAAAATTGAGAAAGAACTCATTGTATAAATATGTCTACATCTGTTTGAGAAATAACTTAACTTAAATTAGATCCTGCAATTTAAAAACATAAATCAGGCCATCATAAATATTTAGCTAACTTATGAAGTCTTTATAAGAAGAAATATTTATTATCACACAATTCAGGATGGTTTTCATTTGCAATACAGCACTTATTATCTTTTTTAAAAAAGTGAAAATGTGACTCAGTTACATATACAGTTAATTTTACAAGAGATACAATTTAGCAAAAACCACCAATTATTCTTAGTGACATTTTCAATCTTATGCCGATTCGTCTTGCACTAAGCCTCTGGTGCCTATACATTACCCTTAGCTGAATTTTCATTATGAATGAACAGAATAATTGAAAATATCGAGAATACAGTTTTTTTAAAGTGTTTCTTGTGTGTTGAGTGGTAAGGAAAATGCAGAATGGGTGAGAAAGTTCACACTTCAGAACTTACTCTGCAAAATCTGCATATGGATTGTTTTCTTGCACAGTAAGCAGGACTTTGTGTAGTAAAAAGCATTTTTGTGCCCAAAATGTAATTTTCTGGACCCAAAATGTTTTCTGCACAATGTTCCCTAAGCATCTGCATTTTTCACTTTCTTGTAGCAGGAAAAATATCTGGTAAAATTAGTCAATGTTTTGTTTAAAATACAAAATTATATTCCTACTTCTAATCAGAACGTACTGTTGAGAACACTCAGCTTTCCTATTAATCGATGTCCTACTAGGACATTGTGATGCTTGGCCTACGAGATTTATTGACCCTTTTGTCATCATCTACCCTTTAATGAAGGCCTATGTAGTAGTCATTTACCTTGTTGGGCAAATAATATTTTCTACAGTTTTTCGAAATGAAAATGTGCTATTTTAATTGTTATATGACCTATATAACATGCTTTGGTGAATGCATTGCAAAGAAAGGATTTTACATTTCCCAAAATATTTATTCACAGCATTTATATTCCGCCCTTCTCACCCCGAAGGAGACTCAGGGCGGATCACATTACACATATGGGCAAACATTCAATGTCTTTTAACATAGAACAAAGACAAGACAAACATAGGCTCCGAGCGGGCCTCGAACTCATGACCTCTTGGTCAGAGTGATTCATGGCAGTTGGTTGCAGCTGGCTTGCTCTCCCGCCTGCGCCACAGCCCGGGCTGTGATATGATAAATTTCCACTGAAAGATAATTAAAGCCAGGAGTTTAACATAGATAAATGTACCTGTCGTATGACACTTTCACCACAGTTTGGGGACAGAGCCGCCATGTCCCATCAAATGATATAGAGCTACTGCTAGTGGGGCTCTGTCCCCAAACTGTTGTGAAAGTGTTATACAACAGAGCACCAAGAATACAGGAGGTGCGAAGGGAAGCTGAGCAGTGATGCTTTCTCCTGTGGGATGAAGAAGGCGGCATTGTGGGTAATTCAGGGCAATAGATTCCCCTGCTGCTCGCTACATTCACTATGCTGTCTGGGAAATCTCCTCCCCCCAGTCACTTGAGTTGGGTGATTGAATGTGATGAAGTCCTAAGGCCCTGGTGCATAGAATCTAGCAAGTGATTTCTCTGTCCATGTGTGATTTACAGGTTTCCCATTGATAATATTGCTATTTTTAGTGCAACAATTGACATTTCAAGTTCTCAGAGCTAGAACAGAAAAGCTGAAACTGCCATATTTGAAAAAAAAGCCTTGAAGTACTGGGAACATGCTCTGAGCACTCTGCTTAATGAATATGAGGCTAAAGCACATCCAGGTCTGGCATTTGTATTATACATTACTTAGTGTGTTATTTTACTGACAGGAATAGAAAATGATTATTTCCTAATGGTTCAAAATAACTTAGCTGGCCGTGGCATGTGAATCTTGACATAGGGAAGTGGAGTATGTGTATATCTGCTGTACTGCCCCAGGCAATGAATTGAAAGCTGCTGCATCACAACCACTCAGCTGACATATTTACTTCTCTTTTCTCCAACTTTGAGAAATGAAGTTGCTTGACATTGTTGCTTGGTGATAAAAGAGGGAGAACAGATCTCTAGGGGTCATTCTTTTCCAACAGGAGGAAGCATGGGAAGTAGAGAATGGATTTCCTGTAGCAGAGAAAGCAGGGATGACACAAAAAGGCAGCTTAGCACAGGAGGACTCCCTAACATTGAATAAATTCTCTTTGAGTTAGAGAAGGAGAAGTCATACAAGAAAGCATTTTGATCACAAATCTCTTCACAAGCCTGTATTACAAAAAAAAATCCTTACCCCCCACCAATAGGTCTAGGAACAAAACTGTGGAGCTTAGAAAGTTAGTAATTCATTTCACTAGTAGTTAGTTACAGATAATAATCTTGTAACCTATTACATCCAAACTTTGAGAAAAGGACCTGGTTCAGAGATTATACATTCATCAAAAGTTGGAGCCAATAATGGTGGTTTTCTGCAAGCAGGATAAGATCACTGCCTGATATCTTTAGCAGTATAGTTTTGGAAGTAGAGCTGATCCAAGCATTTTTGTTGCCTAAAGTAGCCCAGAAAATCATGATCAGAGTGCCACAGCAGGGAACATTTCCTACTGATAGATAGAAAGGGCAGGATTTCCTGTCACTATCTCTTGGAGTACAGACAGATGTACGATATGCATACAGGAAGTGGCATTTCTCCAAGTATTGTGACCACAGGCCACTTAATGTTTTAAATGCCACCAATACCATGTTGATTTCAGAGCAGAAGCATACTGATGAGTGAATGTAATTCAATGTAATACTCACTGATGAGTGAATGTAATTAAAAACTAACCCCCTCTCAAGAAACAGTGGCCTTGTCAGCAGTTTAATTTTACACTCTGAGGGTCCCTTTACACTACACAATTTTACAAACATGATTCCACTTTAACTACCATGGCAGCATCTTGGTGAAATCCTGGGATTTACAGTTAAGGGTATATTTAGCATTCTCCACCCTCCTGAAACTACAAACCCTAGGATTCCATAGGATATTACCATAAAAATTAAAATGGAATCATAATGTTGGAACTGTATAGTGTGAGAGGGCCACAAGACATCTTAGTTAGTAGCACCATGTTTTAGCAGAGTCTGAATGTTAGCAATTAAAATTTTACCACAATAGTTATACAATAAAACCTCGGTAAACCGAGCCCCGGTAAACCGATCCACTGGATTATCCAAGGGGCCGCCGGGCCCCCCCTCTCTTCCCACTCCCAAAGGAACCCTCACCCCTTGGAAGGAGCCCACGAGCGCCGCTGCCTAGCAGTGCTCGTGGGCTGCTTCCCAAGGGGCAAAGGCTCAGCCTAGGCAAGCAGGCCACGAGCGCTGCTGCTGCAGCGATCGCAGGCTGCTTCCTCCGGCCTCTCCCTCTCCTCATGCAAGAGGAGAGGGGAGGGCAGGAGGAAGCGGCCTGTGATCATGGCCTGCTACCCTGGGTCCAAGCACCCGGCGAAGGGAGAAAACTTCTCTCTCTGCTAGACGCCTGGGCCTACAATCGGGTTATCCGATTAATCCGGGTAACCCGAGTTTGGGTCCGCCCATTTAAATCGGATAACCGGGGTTCTACTGTTATAATAAAAATAATAAAACTTGATTTCTATCCCACCCTCCCTCCCCAGGGGGACTCAGGATGGTTTACAACATAAAGCAACAAACATTCAATGCCGTAAAGTGCAGGAAAACAATAAACAATCATAAACAGCCTAGAACATATTAAACAGTAATATCAAATAATATTAGAATCGGACAAAATTAAACATAGCTAAAATACACAATTAGGCATTGGCAATACGCAAATAAAATGGGATTTAATCATTGAAATTATTAATAGTGTAAAATTTAAAAATTTAAAACCAGTATAATGAACCATTTCTATATTCCAATTCCACTTTGCTTTTCATGTTAGTTCCAGTTAGTGTTTTAATGGCACAAATCTCATTTTAGTCTCTTGTGTTTGCTACCCACCAGCTTTCCTTTGGTAGTTGATCCATTCAGACTCTCTTCTCTTCATCAGATCCAATGGAGATTCCCCATTTTATAGAATTTTGTTCCAGTCTACAGGACAGTTTTCCCATCGAAAAAGTACTATGCAGTTTTGTTCTTGTATAACTGTTGTTTAAACATAAATACAATATACAGCATATCTTTTCCCTCATTATTTCACAAACAACTTGCTATATTTTAAATGTCATATGCTTTGCTAACTAAAAAAAAATATAAACGCCTGAAATTCATATGTGAGCAATGAATACGAAGCTTGAAAAGAAATAAAACTGAAGTAGTCAAGATTTAAAAATAAGCACTTAATCTAAGGTTAATTCAAAATTATCATGGAATTGTTGCTTGTGGAAAGGTTAGAGTGCTGAAAATGAAGATTACAATTTGCATGCTCAAATACCACAGCTAATTTATATTTCAAATTAAAGTGGGCTTTCAGTTCTTTGGGCTCAATCCAATGACTAATCTTCAACTAGAGTAGATCTATCTCATCAAGGAAATTTACATAGATTATTATTTTTCCATCGGGAAATTTATTAAGGAGATTTACTTGGACCCAGCAATTGAATTTAATTCTATATCTATTATTTCATTTTCAATAGGTAAACATAAGATTTAGAAATACACTGCAGATAATGTATATCAGTGGAAGATATGATGTTGCTTCATGTCAAGTCTTAATGCTGGTCCATCTATCTTAAGAAGGGCAGGAGCGGTTAGGGTGATACATTGGGCACAGAGGCGGTCCACCCGCCAGGCGAAGGAGGCATTTGCCTGTCGCGCCATAGTCCCGCGGGCGCCCTTGAGCCCCCCCAGGATGATGGCGCCACCCCCACCTCCTTCGGCTTGGGGCCGGTCATTCCCGCCGCGGCCTGGTCCTTCCCGGGGCTGCACAGGCTGGATGGCAGCAAGGCCCAGGCTGCGGCAGGAAGGACTATGCCGCATGGCTCTGCCCATCACTTCTCGCTGCGATCTAGGCCATCCGGCCCGCACAGCTTGGCCCTGCCCACCACGCTGCGCGGCCCACCCACCACGGCGTGTGGCTCTGCCCACCACGTCGCTTGACATGGTGGGCGGAGCCACGTGACGTGGTGGGTGGGGCCAAGCCGTGCAGGCCGGATGGCAGCTGCGGGCCCAGTTTGCAGAAAGGAGGGCCAGGCCGCGGCGAGAAGGCCCTTCTCGCTGCAATCTGGGCCATGCCGCGGCTGCCATCCGGCCCGTACAGCTTGGCCACACCCACAACGTTATACGGTCCCGCCCACAACGTTGCACAGCTCCGCCCACCACATCGCGCAATGTGGTGGGGGGAGCCACACAATGTGAATTTGGGTGGGGGGCGCAAAAATTCTCTGCCTACTGCTTAAAATTGCCTAGGGACGGCTCTGATTGGGCACTCAGGGAACCTTGGAGGGCTGTCCTGTCAACCCTTGTTCTTAATTTTTTTGTGCACCACAGTAGTGGATTTCTGCACCCTGTACTCCTGCCCCCTCCAATGGTGGTGGGGGGCATGAAACAAGGTCCCTAGTCTACAATCGACAATTATTGACTGACCACAACTCTCAAGATTGTAATGGGCCTGGAGTATTTCCAGACCCTAAATGGAGTAGCCAGAGATTGATCCTTCTACTTGAAAGTCATGTGCCCCAGCAGTAACCAATTCCCCCTTTATTCCAATCAAACCAATAATGTGATCCATGACATTTTTTTCATAATGTCATAGCCACTCTTCATGTAGTTAATATACACCAAGAAACTTCCTGTAATAATTACAGGAACCTTTCTCCTGTTTGAGTCAGCATGTAACAGTGTTACTGATCTAATGATCCCTTCCCACTGCCACTACATGTGAAAAGCATTCCTCATTTTTACACATGGTGATTGTAAATGGAAAACTTCTGATTTATTACATGTGTACCTTCATAACTGAGACAATGCACATTATTTCATACTTGAGCATCTGAACTTGGATGCCATAACCAAGCGTCCCTGATCCTGTGAAGGTTTAAGAATCTTTAAACTTTTAAAGCATTTGCTCCTCACTCAGTATATCTTCTGCTCTTTGCAGTTCAAAAACATAAACACTATATTTTTGCCAAGATTTCACATTTGGTAAGGATGTGGTTTGACCAATTTGTGACTTCACAGCCAAATCCTTTAATGCTCCCATATGCATGTGATTGGCTATAACAGCTACAACAGGTGGTACATGGAGTGATTTAATGATCCTAAATTAACTACTTGATTTTAGATGTGTTACTTTATAGTCTTGGCCTTCATTATTCCAGAACTATTTCATTGGGTTGGTTTCTGAATCCATATTAACTAGTCCAGAATATAAAAATAAAACTTAGGAAGGGACTGCATTTTTCCAGTGAGTTAATAAATGTTCTGTCCTTATAAAAGGGATTAAACACTATTTTTTAAAAACTATCAGGCTTTCACACATTCAGCCCCCAAAATATCCAATGCCGTGCCAAGATCATCCAAATTCTCCTGTCTAAAGTAAATGAAACAAATGTATATTTTGTATTTTAATAATTTATTTTCCATATAATTTGGTGAGGCTTCAAATCATGTTGACTTAAAAGTAATAAAATATCAGAGTTCAAGGTTTTGGGAATAGATGAGATGCAGATGGACACTAAGCACATAAGGAGTAGGTATCCATAGCTTGGGAAGGGGGTGATTTTAACAGTGCTGTGGGTTAAACCCTTGTGCCAGCTGGACTGCTGGCCTGAAGGTTGGGTTGCTGACCTGAAGATTGCTGGTTCAAATCCACGAGATGGGGTGAACTCCCATCTGTCAGCTCTAGCTTGCGGGGACATGAGAGAAGCCTCCCAGCTTCTGTGTAGTCTTCTAACTATGGATCTCCCTTCACCTTCTGGTTCCTTGTAATGGTATGTAGTCGTGTATCTTCAAGTTCTTTCTGTCTTTGTTGTTACATTTGATTTGGGCTAACTTTGGTTACTGCAATTTTTTACCTTTGGTTCTTATAGAACCTTTAAAATAAATCACAACATGAATCAGTGCTATTGTGTAGTGATTGGACAAATTATCTTCTGTAATTATACTTTATTTCACCATTAAATGTACCACCTTAGGTTCAGTAGGGAAAAATAGAATTACTGCAGTGCCACTCCATCTAATAGCTGTTTGTGTTTATCTCTCTCTCAGGAGTAACAACAATAATAACAAATGGATTTAATGCAGGTCTTGTGTTGTACGACTACTGTCAGGCAAGTTTTTTTAAAAGGAGACGCTCTCTATTTAGCCATTTTAAAAATTATTTCATTCATTCTCTGGATGGAAACAGAAGACATTTCCTGAGGTCACTCTGCCCACTAGTATCCTGCCTTGGTGGTCCATGTTCTCTTTGTAAAAATGAATTATTGTCTTCATTATATATTATTTGGGGTAGATATGTAATTAGATCCTCTGTACTTCCAGTGTTCCTCCTCTGGGATATACAGCAGCAACCAAACGTCACTGCTTGCTTGGCAATACAACAAAGCAATCTTAACGAAACACTTCATTTTCTTTTATTGGTACTGACATTAGTATAATGAGCCCAGTGATTTTTCCCTCTGCATTTCTTATTTCATTTTCACGCTGTCCCTGCATGCTTGCTGTGATACATTTCTCATGAAGGGAGGGAATCAGCAAAGAGGGAATCAGCAAAGTCATTCAGTGGCCATTATCACAACTGAAGCTTACAAAGAGTTGCTATTTTAAAGAATGGGGCTCATTCAGCATTGTAGCAGGCAGTGTGATTAGATTTTGTTCTAGCTAAAGATCAGTAAGGCATGCAAGTGTCTTTATTACAGCTGGAAGCTAATGGTTCCAACGTGCTTTGTAACTCTTTTGGAGACTTTCTCAGCTTTGAATCATTAGCTTTCTACTTTTTGCCATAGTCCTTCTCATTTCCAAGCAGGTTCATCCAAAGGCAATATGTTGTCTGAGACAAAGGACAAGATGGAATCCTTTTTATTTCATATACAAAAGCCAACAGGATGACAGGTTAATCTTTATTTCCATACTGGAAGGGCATTAACCTCCATCATGCTGAAAGCAGTTAATGGTGTATGCTGGGCTCTCATTTCCAATACATTGCTGCCCCTTCCTACTATTTACTTTTTGAGATAATTGCCTTACTTTGCCTATGACCTCATCAGACGAGTAAAATTGTCCGTCCTATGACACTTCAACTTCACTTGAGGCACACCTGCTCCCATCACACAATGTGAATCTACTTTCAGCAGGGCTCCAGGCCTCAAGTGAAGTTGAAGTGTTTCAGGAGGCAGAGGTGGCAACATGATTGGCTTCCTGTGTAGCATAGGAAATAACGGGGGGGGGGGGGAGCCATGTGGTGACGCTTCCCCTGTGGAATGAGGTAACAGGGAAGGCGAGAGATGCAGGGTTCACCACAATGCATGGTGAATTCCAGCCTCAATGTCATGAGGTCCCTAAAGATCGGGCTAGTTTTTCTCCATAGTGTTTATTGAAAATTGGGAAGTTGTATATATAGTCTGTTGGGTATTCTTAGAACCACGAGAAGATCTGTGCTTTTCTTTGGTTTAGCCCTATTGCTTCTTTTTTCCAAAGTTTTTAACACTGGGTTATGGAATTGTTAGGCAGTTCCCATACAACAAGAAATCCTCCTTTCTATGTCTTTTTTGTGCTCTTCCTTACCTTCCAAGTTGTGTGATCTTGGGAATATGAAAATATTTCTTGTTCGATGGCTATTTTTAGTTTTTGAATATTTATTTTCATTTTATAACTGAATGGCTAAAACAGAGGTCCCCAAACCTTTTAAACAGGGGGGCAGTTCACGGTCCTGCAGACCATTGGAGGGCCGGACTATAGTTTTTAAAAAAGCTATGAACAAATTCCCATGCACACTGCACATATCTTATTTTGAAGTAAAAAACAAACAAAATGTGAACAAATACAGCCTCAATGTTTATAATAATCATAATCATAATAAAAATAATAAAGAGGGTTGGAAAAGACCCCTTGGGCCATTTAGTCCAACCCCCTTCTACCTTTGTGTACCGAAAGCACAAGCAAAGCATCCCTGACAGATGGTCACCCAGCCTCAATGTTGTTGTTGTTGTTGTTGTTGTTGTTGTTGATGATGATGATGATGATATATCACATAGTCCTAAATGCTTGGGAAGTATTTGACTTGTGATTTTGTGATACAAAATCCAGCATATATATCTCGTTTGCTGTGTTATACTGTGTCCTTTTGTCAATAATAATAATAATAATAATAATAATAATAATAATAATAATAATAAAGAGGGTTGGAAGAGACCCTTGGGCCATTTAATCCAACCCCCTTCTGCCTTTGTGCACCAAAAGCACTAGCAAAGCACCCCTTAATAATTAATAAAATAATAATTAAAATACCATTCTAAACAAGTAAAGCTTTGGAAGGCACACACCAGGCGAGGGAGGAGGTGGGAAAGGCATGCACCTTTCCCTCCTCCCTTGTGCTGCATGCGCCTTCCTCGGCGGAGGGGGAGGGAGCCGCCACCACAGGGGCCGGATAAATGGCTTCAATGGGCTGTATGTGGCCCCCAGGCCTTAGTTTGGGGACCCCTGGGCTAATATGACATTCATTTAATAATTTATTCAAAATACTCACCTTTCTTTGACTATTTCTAATTTTCCCCATTTTTTTCCAGTTGATGGTAGTAGTATGGAGAACTTATTTCTGCAGTCATTCTTGACTTGTATTAGTCTCCTGCTTCCTCAGGAGGGAGGAGAAATCAATTCCCCTAAGTTCACTTTAAATGAATTCAAAATAAAACAAGCTATTTATTATACTAACATAAGCAGCATTTACTGTAAAGCAAGTTAGCTGATTCCCATAAAACTTGCTTTCTTAAGAGTGTTGAAATTTTATATAATTCTGAAAAATTCTTAGAAGAAAGTATTCATCATTCACATCATCCTCCTTCACCGCTCACCTCTGTTCACAAACACAAACCATTCACAACAAGCATGTATTCTGTTTCCCTTCCATGTCATATTCCAAAAATACCTATGAAAGTGTAATGATTCTAGTTGATGTTAGCATATTCCAGGTTTCCTGCTGGTTATGAAATACCAGGCCATAAAACAGTCAAATGGGAACTGCATATAAAATAATAACACACTACTGTGCCATGTTGTTACAACATATCTTAGACACAGTTAATGCCTTGAGGCTATTCACATGTAGTTGAAACTCTGGTGAGGGTCCATAAATAATCAAAAGACTTGTGGCCAATTTAGCATGTGCCAAGGAAACAACTCAAATTATTTGAAGTATGAAAAGTATTCCAGGGAACAAGTAGTTAGGATAAAAATACCTTTGATATTTTCTATTTCTTAATATCTGTTGTACTATTGCATACACACTAGCCTAGCAAAGTTAGCATGATCACAATTGCATACATACAAATTTGGACATTAGTCCTATTCCACGTTAAATTGAAGGTAGTGGTTGAACAGATATATACAGATTTCACTCCCTCTAAAATGACAGTGGCAGACAAAAGAGGTGCATGAAATAATCCACAACTTTGTCAACCTCAAAAATTGGACAGGATTGATTGATCATGTTTTTTGCAATAACAACAAAAAGCTTTCATAATTACATAGGATGTTGCCATAGTTTGGTAACAGGAATCCTTGGTTGAGCAGGGATTCAAACTCTGGTCTCCAAAGTCATAGTCCAGAGTTCAAATGACTAAACCCTGCTGACGCTTTTTAGATATGTGACATACCATATAATAAGGTGCTTTCTGGTTCTCTTCAACTCTGAACTTCATAGTCCTAAATGGACTATGCTGCATGGGCACACAGACAAGGTGTTGATAACATGGCTGCCACACACACACTGCAAATAGGTGCTTTGGTTTGGTGTATAGAAGCAATCCTTTCTTTTTTTCCATGTCTTGCTCTTGATTAAACAATTGTATTAAATCCAAACTGCCCTTGGGCATATAAAGAAACAGCCCCTCCTCCTCTGAACTCCCTTACACAGTTAAGAAAAACAGAGCCAGTCCAAATGAATACCTATATCACTCTTCAGAGCATGCAGCCTGAAAAGACAACCCTCATCCACATGCATTTTCAATTCCTCTTTCTCTTTCTGGCAGAGAGAAAGTATTTGGAGAAGAATACAATATATATACAGTAATAAACATGTAAGAAATAGTAAAACCAATAAGATTGGACAGCATTGATTGATCGTGCTGTTTACAATAACACCTAAAAAGCTTTCATAACAAAAGTTTGATTCATTTATGATTCTATTCTGTTTCTATAGCAGAGTAATAAGTACTCTGAATCTTTAACATAATGCTTCTGATCTTGTGTGCGTGTTTTTGCCAATAAAAGAAGGTCCAACTAGAAGGAGATCTATTTTGTAAGCTTTCCCACCTCTTTGGCACAGTTGCAAAACTGTTATCTTAATCTGTCTCACATATTGTCAGCAATAGCTCCCCAGGCGGCTATGTGCAAAACATTATGATCTTAGACCTATATAAATAATGTACTTAACTTGTGTAATTTAATTCCTCACACATAAAATTCTACCCTAGCGTAGCGTGTACTCCTCATTTGTGGGAAATAAAATGTAATTATATGAAACAATATGAAAATATTAAAGTCTATATAAAGCATTTTAAACAAGATGCCGTACATATTCTTTGTTCCCCACACCCCATCTACTCATCCATAAGTGTTAATAAATAAGTTTGGAACAGCTCCACAGAACTGATTAGAAAGGAAAGATAATTTATCCAACCTAGTACATAGCTAAATGTGCCCAAGTCCTTTTGATTTCAAGAGTCTTGTAACTATGAACTGCATTTTTTCTGTGCAGAACTTGGAAGAAATACATTTCAAGTAACACAGCTACCTGCAATTATTTATTTTGGGGTGGGGGAATGGTAATGATGATGGTGATAAGGATGTGATGAAACCAGATTTCAAATATAACATAATGGCTAAAAGCAATATTTTTATATTTATATAATTTAGAAAGTTTTCTTGTTACTTTCAAAAGTTACTTTTAAAGGAGCCTTTAACAAGATATATTAGGATTTTTTCAAGTTTTATGGCATAATCTTTGTTGTTCCTAAATAATTTTTACTAAAAAACCAGAAAATAATATGCAGTTTTGTGAATAATGCAATTTATTTATTTATTTATTTACAGTATTTATATTCCACCCTTCTCACCCTGAAGGGGACTCAGGGCGGATCACATTATACACACATAGGGCAAACATTCAATGCCTATAAACACATCAAACAGAGACCGAGACAGACAGACGCAGAGGCAATTTAACCTTCTCCTGAGGGGATGTTCGATTCTGGCCACAGGGGGAGCAGCTGCTTCATCATCCACTCTGACGGCACTTCCTCATTCCAGGTTGTAAATTAGTTAAACTTGCCTCCCCACTTTATAAGTGGTACCTTATTTCCTACTTGATAGATGCAACTATCTTTTGGGTTGCTAGGTCAGCAACGAGCAGGGGCTATTTTTTATTTTTAATTGACGGGTGCTCACCCCGCCACGGGCTGGCCTCGAACTCATGACCTCATGGTCAGAGTGATTTATTGCAGCTTCTCAACAGCCTGCGCCACAGCCTGGCCCCAATGAGTTATTTGTTGTTTTCCTTGTACATTGTCTGACATTTTGTGCATGAAAACAAGGGGTAAAGATGGGAAAAATTACTAATGAAGAAGAATACATAAAACTATGTTGCAGTGATTTCATTTTGACTGAGCCTACTAGGAATGCCACTATTCTATACCTGCCTCTCATTCTGCTGAGTTAATTGAATGCCTACAACTTTATCATTTTAAACTCAGTTAGCAGCAACTGAAGTAAGCTGAGAACCAAGGAGGAATGCAATAGCACAAGAGAGAAAATGAGACATTACAAAAGCGACTGAAAAAGTCAAATGGCATACAATTAATTGGGACTTTCCTGCCCAATTATGTCAGTTAAAGGATATGGATTTGTAACCAGTTATGGTAATGGATCTTTTTAATCCATTGTGACAAGTAATAGAACAAATTGCTTTTAAAAGTTAACTTCCAGATCTGGCTTCTGTGTTTCAGACCATGTACTATCTTAGTAGAAGACTATTACAAATTGTGACCTAACTTTTTCCCCTGGACATAACTTTTCCTTCATTTAATAAATTAGCAGGAGGTTTTCCTGGGAAAAAGTTGATGCAGTACCACATTTATGTGTCAGGCGGCTTTTCTCCTTTAATCTGCTCATGACTTAAAAGATTTGTGATAGCACTTTTACATGACCCAAGGTGAGCGCTCCTTTGACTGATTTCCTGCAGGAGTAATTAAAAGCAAATGATTTGCAATTCTTTTTTCAGTTTTGAAGTTTACTCTAGGCCCCAAAGGTGACATAAGTAAAAGCTTGGGGGAAAGCCATAGCTAAAAATAATACAAAGTCGCATGCTCTTTTTATTGTTATGGGTATTTAAATTTTATGGAGTGGAATTCTGAAGGACTCAAGTTGAACTCAGTGAGACCACTTTAGAGCAGAATATAATTTCCATTGCAAGGTGAATTCACCTTCCCTCTTGCTCTGTTTTCTGAACTTTATGCTTTGCACGAGGTCAACTCATGTACAGGAAATACTGATTTTGATCATTATTGCTATAATGTGAATTTTGCACTGGGTTTCAGCTTTGTAATTTAAGAGATTTTTCCAAGATCCTAATAAATACCCACATTTAGGTACCTAGATGGTGAACACTATTTATTAATTTTCTTTCCATGTAAAGAGGTTTGTACCTAACTGGCATTATTATATGTGTGTCATTCACTTTTTCCATACCATAAATTTAACTGAACTTGATTATATGGGGAAAAATGTTTGGAGCTGGATCACAGTTCAGGAAACAGGAAACTGCTTTTGATGAAAGATTTCCTTTTCTCCTCCATAATACCTCTGGGAATGTCATAGCTGATTAGTATAAAAGGAATGTAATATTACATTAACATACAATTGAGCATTATGGAAACATTTTAACCTTGGAAAAAAAAAGAAAAGAAAAGAAACACAACAAGGTCATCCATTACCTGTGATGCAACCTCTTTGATTAAACTTTAATCAAATAGCTGCAAAGCTAATAATGTTTCTGTATTTTAGTGCTTGTTGATGAGTTTCCCAGTCATAATTCAAAACACTCCGGTTCATTAAATATTGTGACATTTGGCCTATATTCTTTTGCAATACAATGAAAGAAGAAATGCCCTGCAATTTATTTTGATGAGCATACATAGATCTTTCAGGTCTCTGTAATTTCCAATGGTGTCACCTGGATTGAATGGTTCCAGATGGATAGATTGTCTATACACAAACATGGAGGTATGCTTGCCATTTGATAAAACTATATACGAATAGCTAGCATTGTTAGTTTATCTGGAGAAAGAAGTTCACTTAAATACTATTCTCAAAGTAAAGTAAGCATTGTGAAGCTATCTTTACTATGCCAACCAGAAGGCACAACATAAATCATGATAGGTTTTGAAGCTCATTGTCTTCTTCATCAGGCAATGCTTTTTTATGGTCTCCACAATTACCATAGCATTTATTTTTTAATCTGAAGATTACTGAATTAAGTTGATGAAAAGGGAAATCTTAAACTGAAAGGAGTTGATTATATATCTATTTGGGACTTGATTTGAAAGGGATAATTTCTCCAGGAAAGAGGTAAAGTGATCCAGTTTGGCTCCTGTTGACACACTTTGCTTTTAAAGATACCTAATATTTTCTTCAGATCTGGCAGGATGGGAATTCCCACAGAAAAGTCCTGAACTCTACCTAGATAAGGATCTATAGTTTTACAACTGACAGAGACAGATATTTTGAAGCTCAAAGCCTACTCAAGACCACAGTGGCCTCAAAATGCACACCACCAATGCACACTGCAGCATGAATTAAACTTTTTTTTGTGTCAGGAGCAACTTGAGAAACTGCTTTTGGTGTGAGAGAATTGGCTGCCTGCAAGGACATTGCCCAGAGGATGCCCAGATGTTTTGGTGTTTTTACCATTCTGATGGGAGGCTTCTCTCATGTCCCTGCATGGAGCTGGAGCTGATAGAGGGAGCTAATCTGCGCTCTCCCCGGGTTGGATTCGAACCGGCAACCTTCAGGTCAGCAACCCAAATGTCAAGTCATCAGTCCTATCAGTTTAGCCCACTGCGCCGCCAGGGGCTCCATGAATTAAACCAAAAGCAGAACATTTAAAAAAGTCTGGTGAATGCCATATAATGCACTGTAGCTGATCCAAGGATATTCCAGATCCAAGATGAAATTATCTCTACAAAAGAGAGGCATTGTAAATACTGGCCCCTGCTGAAGCACAGTAAGGAATCCCAAATGACTGCTGAAAACTGCCCATGAGCATGCCTGGACAACAGGGGGCTAATTAACTCCCAGGGAAAAGTAATTGATTAACTTTTTGAAATATAAATCTCACATGCAATCATAAACTATTTGATGATTTTAAGAATTAAGACAAGCTACTATCCAGCATTATGGAAGGGCATGAAGGATATAAATTCTCATCTCAGTGCAGTCTGGGGATGTTAGCTAAATGAAAAGTCCATGTGGCTGGTTACTTTATGCAGTGCCACTGATGCCAGGGTAAAATGCATAGTCATATCCTGTTCCCTCAAATGTTCTATAAACAAATGATACTATTGTTTCTAGGGCCTACTAATTCAGATTTCAGGACATTGCTCATTTTGTTTTTTGAGAAAGCAGTAAGTCATTTTAGCAAGTTTCTTCCTATTACAAGAAAGTCTTCAAAAACTGCACACTTTTGAAGACTATTCATAGTTCAGAATTTATTATGTAAAAAGAAATGCACATGGCTTTTGGGAGTTGGTGTCTTATTCTGTGCAAAATTCACACTTTTTTGCACAGAAAATAATCTTTTCCATATAGGAAATAGGATTTCCTGAGCACAACAAACCATGTTGTGTTGGCAACAGAACTGCAATTATTTTCATCAATACAGGATTCTGCTTGTTAGGGTTCCTGACACTTGGGAATCACATTCGGGCCATTAAAAATATTTTCAGGATATTTCTATTCCAACCTGAATTATATTAAATGATCATGCAACTTGGATTGCCTGAATTAATTAATTAATTTAGAATATTTATACTCCATTTTCAGCCAAAATGGTTTCCAGGCTAGACTAGAAACTGATAATTTGACTGTTCTCTGCTCTTAGGTTTACAATTTTAAAAGACAGAACAGCCAAGTAAAAAGGGATAGTGGTGAATTAAACATTTTGGCTTAATCGTCTCTCCATAAGAGGCCATAGTAGTGACAACTGCAATAGAGGGAGGGACTCTGACCATCGACTGGACCAAGGTACCATGGAATATATATAGATGTAGCAACAGATATTTAAGCTATTATGGAGTTACCAATATTTATCATGCAAAGAACTGTATGTTTTTCATTTTGGTACTCTCCTTTTTCTTCATCCCTGACGTTCTATAAATTTCTGACTTCGAGGAGACCTTGTAATTAGGCTTTTCTTAGTGTTGTAATATTTGAAATATTAGAAGAGTTTGTCCTGGTTATGTTATTTTTTTCTGATAAAAGCCTTTTTTCTGTGTAGAAATAACAGGCAGCTATTATTTCGAAAATAATATCCTCCTTAAGAGGTTGTGTGAACAACAAGAAATCCAAATTTCTTCGTGAAGTAACAAGATAAAGGGACAAGGAACATTACCAAAAGAAAAAAAAGCATACAAAGCTAAGATTAAGCTATTTAAAACTTGGCTTTTTACTCATTTGGACATATCATGACTTATTAAATGAGATATGTGATCGTGTATAAATTGGAAGCAGTATATATGAGCAAATGAAAAATCACATCCTACTAAAAGTTGTTCATTTCTACTCAGATTCTTTTTGTGGGGGTTCCTCTATTAGAGGCCTTATATTAAAAGTATTGGCTTATATTATATAAATCTTGAAAACAGAATGATCACAGAAGCTAGGTGTCCACATTCTATATCAACATAGGGTGAAATGATTTTTTTATTTTTTATTTTGGCCATGTGAATCAAAATGTTCTCCCTCGAAGCAGGTCCCCTCAAAAATTTAGTTTGAAAATATGTAAATCCCAGTTTGGAACTATGAGTTAAATAAAGGAATGCTGAGTACACACACTGTCCAATATTTTAAAATAGTTTAAATTCCTCAATAATAAATACATTGAACTTTTTAAAAATCTGAATCATCAATAGATTTTTGTCTGCATCATCTAGCTAACTGCACTTCTTTATTTCTCCTCTTTTTCTTTAAACACAGTCTACTATGCTGCTAGGGATAAATGTTTGGTCTAAAATTTTCTGAGTAGTATATCAGAAAGGAAAATATTAATGTTGAGGACTATTACAGTGAAATATTGATGCAAGAGAGAAAATCTTCAGAAAGGCAGATCTAAAAGATGGAGGGTGGATTGTTTTTTGCAATGGTGGATGTAACTGTCTATTATAGAATTGGAATGGTTAGTCACAAAACTACACTCATGTTTGCCTCCTATATGAAATAATTTTAAAGATGCAGTCTTAATGTGTTTGAGTTCCCTAGAATTTTGGTACCAGACATTGTTTTGGAATGTCTCAGACCTCAAGTGCTTCTTAAAAAACCCAAATATCTTTGAAGCAGTGCAATTCAGCTTGAGATTCAATATTTGTCCATAACAAAAGAACACTTACATTATAAGCATACTTCTGGGAAATCAGATAAAACAAGCAATAAATTGACCAATTATCTTCTTTAGGTTCACTTCATATTTGTATTTGATGAGGCTTTCCATTTTTGCAAGGCACTGTGGAATATGGCCTCATATCCTGGCTGTTATTATTATTATTATGGGTGTGAGCTAACTATTCCTTTTAGTTGACATCTTGCTGGTCAATACCAGAAAGATATTTTGATCCCCAGAGTCATGTTTTCTTGCTAAACACACACAGAACTAGCTTGTGATAGGAATTTTGTAGCCACCCAATTGTTAGCATACTTTTATCCTAGATAATGGCCACATCCATACTGATCGAAAACTCCCAGATTGTGTCCCTGTTCTTTCCAATTTCACTGGATTAAAATAAGCCAACCAGTGGATCTGATGTTCCACCATTGATCATACTGGGAGTTAGCAGAAATAGTCCTGGGATCACAATGTGTATTTGTATTTAACATAAAATTGGAAATAACAGAAACAAACCTGGAGCTTTCTAGGGGTTTTTCATTAGTGTGAGTGAAACTGAAGTAATCTTTTGTGAGAAAAAATGATTTTAAAAAGTACTGTCATGGAAAATTACTGTATTGAGAAATCAAAATGACATTCTCTGGTTTTAGAAGGTTTGAGTTATTTTAAAAGGGGAGAGGACACTGGAATTCTCCATGAATTTCAGAAATATATATAAAGACACAGAAGTACAGGACTCAAAGATTTCCTATATCATGGCTTAGTCATGGGAACTGTTGTTGAGAAATTGGGAAAAGACTCAGGGCCCTTCCAGACAGGCCTTAATCCTGGGAGAAACTGGGACTTTCCCTGGGGGGGGGACTACATGCCTTCCTGGGACAACCAGCCATGCCCCAGCCCCCATTTCCCCAAAAAAACATATATGGGGGGACTGCTGGCAGGCCTCTTGTGCATTGGGGGGGGGGGCTGGGGGGGATGGAAGGGGCACCATCCTGCTCCTTCAGGCTGTTAGAGTCCAAAGAACTAGGGATGCTGTGGGGATTGACACCCAAGGTTGTGGAAACAGTCCTGTGAGTGAATCCCTACAGGGCCCCAAGGTCCTGATCTTTCCAGGTATTTTATTAATCCAGAGCAAACAGAGAAATTCCAATTTTCTCCAGATTAATTTTCTTTATCCTGAGGCATCATTTGGATGCCTCAGGTAAATAAAAGGCAGGTCCTGGATATAGGCCTGTGGAAGGGCCCTAAGACTTGACACCTTTCTTCAACTTGAAGACTTCTTTCAACTATGAAGGAAATTAGGTAAGATCCTGAAGTGTAAAGATTTATCATTTCATAACAAAATCAGAAGCACCCAGTCATTTCTGATTTCTATGTAAAGGTGTGAAAACTGACCAGTGAAGAAAGTGGACAAGAAGATAATCAACTAATTTGAAATGCGATGCTGTAGTAGGGCTTTAAAGGTATATTTACTGTGGGACACCTGCCAGCACCACCTCACAATCAATGGGTCTTAGAGCAAATTAAGCCTGAACTGTCAGTCAAAGAGTAGTGACTAAACTGAAGTTTCATACATGACATATTGGAAAAGATGATAACACTTGGTAAACTGGAAGGCACTAGAAAATGAGGGAAACAGTGTTACACAAGGTGGATAGTTTTCAATAAGAAAGGCAAGATCTGAAAAGAGCAGCCCTTGGATGCTTTTTATTAAAAGGGTTACTAAAAATCAAAGTCAACTTGATATTGCAAACATGAAAGCTGGCACTAAACCTATCCACTATTGTATAACCTATTCTTTGTGAAATGACAGAAAAAACAGGGGAGGAATGAACTTTAACACAACTCTGAAGTTGTGTTGAAGTCAATATCCTCCTACCTTGTATGGCTTCTTGCTTTTGTTTTTGACTTAAAGACATCTTATCTCCTGAATGCTCTTCCAAAGGAAACCAATTCTAGGAAGCACTGCCCCTGGAATTTCTTTCTAATGCAACATCAGTAATTTTTAACGCAATTGAAATGGAACCTCAGGGGGGATTTATAAATCAAGATTCATGTTTTTAAGCTAAATATAATTTTAATATGTTATAGCTTGGTTTTATATGTGGGTTTAATTTGGTATTTTGGGGGTTTATTTCAGTATATGTTGGTTTATTGTGGGTTTTGGGGGGCAGGGTTAGTATTGTCTTTGTTATTCACTGTTGTCTCAGGCATTGAATGTTTGCCTTTTTATTGCTAGAATCCACCCTGAGTCCCTTCGGAGATAGGGAAGAATAAAAATAAAGTTTTATTATTTTTATTATAATGCCCAAGTAAAGGGAAAATACACAAAAATATTAAGGACAATTTAAAACTGAGGTAGGAGGGTAAGTGCAGCGTTAAGGCTTAGGACAATGTTGTGAGAACAAGTCCTTTGTACAGCAATTACAAAGGGACCAATTACCCCAGAAACAGAAGTATTATGGAGCAGAAATGCAATTTGATGTGAGAACTATTTAGCCTGATTTAGTTTTTGCTCTTTGGTGCTCTATCAGTCATTTTAATTAACTATGCTCAAGCTGAACATTTATGCTGTATGACTGATTTCTCAAGGCAAGGGTGTTCATTTAAAAATGGATAATGATTGAAAATTATAATCCATATGCATCATTATGATGGTGATCATTAAAGATGCCTCATTATTTTGTAGCTCAGAATGAAAAAAATCATCATATTCTTGAAATTAAACAGAGGAAGAAAAGAACAACAAATTGCTGCAAAAATAGATGCAGTTCTCTAGATTCAGTAGCAGCAATGACCTCTGAGTCATAGGAATCCAGATTCAAAACTAGTAAACAACCATCTGCCCATCATTATATAGTACAATATGACTAATGATGGCCAAGTGAACATGCAGGATAAACCAAAAAATAAATTGGCACATTCTTTGTTGTATGGTTGTCCTAAGACATAGAAAGTAACATTTATAATTTTTACCACATTCTGAGACCTGATTTTAAATCATGGGAACAACCAAACTTTCAAATAAGTGTGGGTTTTCAGATTAATAGCTAGTATTACTTTAAGCTGTTGTGGCCCAGCTTACCTGTCCGAACGTATCTCCCTCTATGAGCCAGCTAGGAGATTAAGATCTTCTGGGGAGGCCCTGCTCTCAGTCCCACCTCTTTTGCAGGCATGGTTGTTGGGAAAGAGAAACAGGGCCTTCTCAGTGGTGGCCCCTCAGCTGTGGAACTCCCTCTCTAGTGAAATTAGATCAGACTCCTCCCTCCAGACCTTCAGGAAAAAGCTAAAAATGTGGTTGTGGGACCAAGGTTTTGGCTAGCAATTTACCAGTGCAATATGTAAACTTGAAACAGTACAATGAAGTACATTTTTTATTTGAAAACACATAACATAAAATGGGTGGGGGCTGGGGGCCAAATGGATTAATAGCATTTCAATAGGAAAATTCACTTTGAGATAAGAGCAATATGAGTTAAGAGCTCGGTCATGGAACAAATTAAAATCACGGTATCACTGTATATTTGGCCTGGTGATTCAAAAATGGCACCAGTTAGCAACACAGAGGTCTGAATTTTATTTATAATCTGACATACAGTAGACTCCCTTATTGAATCAATGGGATTTGCATAAGTGTCAACTTCACTAATAACTGATGTGATGTATCTTCCATAGTTGGGACTAACAATTAGATTCATGCAAACAAGTTGTGAAGATACTGCATAAAATGTGAGGAAGTCACATAAGTAATTTGGGCAACTAAGATTCATTGTTTCTAAACAATTCATATGATTGAATGACAAAACATGTATGTCAGACTGTTAATGGTAACTGTGTTTTTATGTTTCTGTACAGCTTGGACATGGACAAACTTCAGCCCTCCAGGTGTTTTGGACTCCCACAATTCCTAACAGTTGGTAAGTTGGTTGGGATTTCTGGAAGTTGAAGTCCAAAACACCTGGAGGGCCAAAGTTTGCACATGCCTGGTATAGCTGTTGTATGGCTGAATGTCTTATTGTCTAGTGGTTTAGTTTGATAGAAAGATAAACTGATGATTCAAAATGACAGCTATTTTAGCCCCACCACATCCAGTGACCCCTAATCATTTCTAAGTTACTACAGCATCCATCCAGAATTAATATAGTTGTAAGGGTTTCTGGAATAGTGTTAAGACCTTATATTTTTTCTACTTATTTTTTTACTGCATGGAAAGTTTGCACATGTATGCACACACAGCTAAGTTTCTTTTAACTGCTTTGATTTTGTTGATTGTCCTATTTCTGATTTAAATACTCATTGGGCAATGTCTGTTATTTTCACATTTGTTCTTTTCTCTTTGTTTTTCCTCCCATCATTATGGCTCAGTTCCAGAACTGCAGAGGGATGTGGACAATGTCATGAGAAATGGGCTGTCATTACCAGGGAATCTTTCTGGGACAAAAATCCAATTATTTTCAGCAAGGTAATTATTCTTAGAGTCTATTTCCACAGTTCCCTCCATCAAGCTATAAAGAGAAGATTGTATCTCCAAAATGTATTTTTCCTGGATAAATAACATTTAAAACTGGTGAAGACACAAGATTCTGAGATATGATGTTGGAGGTGTTGTTGTTTTCTGGTTTACAGAGCCATTTCAATGTCTCTGGAGTTGATGGAAAAGGTCCCACTGACCTCAGTAGGTTTCAAAGTAATTTTTTTATTGCCTGAGAGTGAAAAAACCCAATTCTTACCAAGTGTCATGGGAACGGAAGTGGTGATATGTCTTATTTCACTGCTGTAGATTAAAACCAGTGCACATGATGTGAAAATAGATAAGATATCATCTTGTTGCTTTTTTTTAAAAAAGCATATGAGCTATTTTCATGACATCATGTGAGATGTCTTCCAAGTCCTGGCTGCTAATGGGACCGCGTAAGGCCCTCTGTTTCTTGAAACAGGTAACAATATAGCCTCTTCACTTTACTGTCAGTTATCATCCCCAATCACAGCTGTGGTCTGGATGAGGCGATAGTGCAAAGATTTCCCAGGACTGTCAGGGAAGTGAGTAAATTATGAGCTTTTGAACTCCCACCATGAAATAAAGAGACTAGACACATGAAAAATGGTTCTAAAGGGCCATTTCCTGACCTATTAATTAAAGGAACTTGGAATAACCTGTAAAGGGAAAAAAGACAGTTAAAGGAAATCAATCTGTTGATCATAGGTTAGTAAGTAAAAGTAAAGGTTTTCCCTTGACATTAAGTCTAGTCATGTCCGACTCTGTGGGGTGGTGCTCATTTCTAAGTTGAAGAGCTGGCGTTGTCCGTAGACACCTCCTAGGTCATGTGGCCATGAGTGCCGTTACCTTTCCACAGAAGTGATACCTATTGATCTACTCACATTTGCATGTTTTCGAACTGCTAGGTTGGCAGTAGCTGGGGCTAACAGAAGGAGCTCACTCCACTCCCTGGATTCAAACCGCCAACCTTTTAGTCAGCAAGTTCAGCTGCTCAGTGGTTTAACCCGCTGAACATAACTCATGGGTTATTTGCCATTAAGTGAGCCTGGTCTCTGGGCCAGATGTCACTCCTTCTAACCACCTCCAAGGACATACATGCATCAAGGATCCCGAAGCCAACCAAAATTCTTTGGCTGCACCTCTCAGCCAATCATAGGTGGAAGACCATCCTGAGGCACTCCCTCCCAAACTCAGAGTTTTTTTTTAAGACTGAGAACCCTCATTCCAGCCCAAGGAAAACTCCCATGTTATGAAAACTTATAGGAACTGTTGCGGTAGTCAACATTTTACCCACCTGGGGGGGGGGGGGATTGCCATGGTGTCTACCATGCCTATTTAACCTTCACCATGCCTGAAGCAGACTGACTGATGGTGGGGGAGGAAGGAGCAGCCTCAGATCGCTTGCTGCTCTGCCCCTATCATGTGGTTGGGCCCGCCCCAACTAAGTCTGGCTCCTTCATGGGGGCTTTCAAATCCCCCCCCCCCACGCCTTAATCTTCACAGGGCTGCAGGTGGGGCTTCCTTTGACTTTCATTGGGGTTTTCCACTGTCCTGTCCTATTTTAATTAAATCTATTCTAAAAACTTACAACACATTTATAGTTATTAGCCAGATTGGAATTACTTTGTCATTTCAACTTTCTTTCTTTTCCCACAAAAAGATCCAGGGAAGTCATGCTACCCCTCTATTCTGCCTTGGTCAGGCCACACCTGGAATACTGTGTCCAATTCTGGGCACCACAATTGAAGGGAGATGTTGATAAGCTGGAAAACGTCCAGAGGAGGGCGACTAAAATGATCAAGGGTCTGGAGAACAAACCCTATGAGGAGCGGCTTAAAGAGCTGGGTATGTTTAGCCTGCAGAAGAGAAGGCTTAGAGGAGACATGATAGCCATATACAAATATGTGAGGAGAAGTCATAGGGAGGAGGGAGCAAGCTTGTTTGCTGCTGCCCTGGAGACTAGGACGCTGAACAATGGCTTCAAACTACAGGAAAGGAGATTCCACCTGAACATCAGGAAGAACTTCCTCACTGTGAGGGCTGTTCGACAGTGGAACTCTCTCCCCCGGACTGTGGTGGAGGCTCCTTCCTTGGAGGCTTTTAAGCAGAGGCTGGATGGCCATCTGTCAGGGGTGCTTTGAATGAGATTTTCCTGCTTCTTGCAGGGGGTTGGACTGGATGGCACGTGAGGTCTCTTCCAACTCTACGATTCTATGATTCTATGATTCAATGCATAAGACTGCAAATTACAGCATTGTTTTAGGCGGATCAGTGGGAAACCTACTATCACTCTTTTGAATCCGATTGCTGGAGGTTTGCAATTTATCCTGCAGTAATCAGCTTACAACACATATGGTGCCATTGACCTGTTTCTGATTTGTAGGTATTTGACAATATCTGTAGTAACATGCTCCATTTGTTCTGGCTGCTGGCTTTGTCCTTCTAGAAATCAATAAAACTATACAGTACTATAGAAACAAGGATTGTTCTAAAACAAAGATTATTCTGCCTGAATGGAAGAACTTGCCGTGTCTAGAGACAAGATGCTAAGAAATTGGGAGATGTTTTAGATCTTAAATGATATGGATTCTATTTTCTGTGCTTCCTTTGTAGGCAAGTTTCAAAGGATTAGCATTTTTATTATTGTTATTAATGTGGCTTATGAAAAACATTCTAAAGAGAGGGCAATCTATGCTCGAGGAAAATTTCATGGAAGCCACATGAACTTTAAAAAGTACAAACTGTGTTATATTACTTCCCTGGGGCCTAGGTGACTGAGCATATAAACTACAAGGTTTCCTTATCTTGGTGTGGATTTCATCTCTTAAAGGCATAATTTATGGTTTATATTCAAAGTCTCTAGTGGATGTTGTTTCACATCTGTACATTAAAAACAATCTCCATGATTTAAATAAACGACCACAAATCCCCAGAGAAAATTATTGTATTCTGTTCATTCAAGATTACCAAGCAACTTTCTATTAAGTCTCTCCTGCCTCCTTTCCCCACTCCTACCTCAGACACAACAAAGTAATTCAACACATTTGCGTTCTCTCTCTCTCTTTCCCCATCAGTAAAAAATAAAGCTAGTGGGAGGGCATTCATTATTAAACAGAAATGAACTGAAGCTGGTTGTGTGTTTCAAACCAATTTCACAGTTCTCAGCCTGATCCCCATTTCACCTGAAGTATGAAAATTTATATCAGTTTATAGCCCTATTCTAACCATATTTACTCATAAGAGTAAACTTTCTGGCACTCATTCCCAAGGAAATGTACACAACTCCTATGCTATATATCAGGCTACTTGGGGAAATCCAATTGATCTCTGTGCCTTTTGGCCAAGTTTACATGAATTGGGTCAGGTTGTTAGTATAATTTTCAGGACTTAATTGTCTTAAAATGAACCATATCACTCATTGTTCTCACAGATGTAGGTAAATTCTTTTCAAGCCCACCAAGAGGGCTTTTACATGTAAATCCATACTTTATACCAGGGGTCCCCAAACTTTTTAAGCCGAGGGCTTAAAAACAATATTTCAGACTGTTAAGGGGCCGGATTATCATTTGAAAAAAATACAATCAAATCCGATGCACACTCCATAAGTCTTATTTGTAGTGCAAAAACAACAACAACAACAACAACAAGAACAATAACAATGAAAGAACAATACAATATTTAAAAACAAAAACAATTTTAACCAACATACATTTATCAGGATTTCAATGGGAAGCGTGGCCCTGCTTCTGGCCAATGAGATAGTCAAGTTAATTAGGGTTGTTGTTGTTGTTGTTGTTGTTTGTCTTCAAGTCATTTCAGACTTTGGGTGAACCTAAGTCTAAAATTTATTTATTTATTTATTTATTTATTTATTATTTACTGCATTTATTTACTACATTTGTATCACACCCTTCTCACCCCAAAGGGGACTCAGAGTGGCTTACAAATTATGTGTACATATAATATATTATATTATTAGCATAGCACAATATTAGCATTATATATTACTATATTGAACTATACCACTATACTGTAATATTATTAGTAATATTATATGTAATATAGAATATATAATTAATATTATTATATGGTATTATTATTAGTGTTATATCGTATTACATTATAATATTATTATCAATATTATATGTAAATACAATATATTATATTATAAAACTGAGGGCGGGGGCCAGGTAAATGACCTTGGAGGGCCGCATCCGGCCCCCGGGCCTTAGTTTGGGGACCCCTGCTTTATACAGTACTTTCTGTGGGTAGTGAAATGGGCTTCACCTAATTTTTCTGTAATTAAGATCATATTGTAGTTCATTAAATAGTTTCAAGGTTCACTTGAAACTCAGCTTGAATTAGTATGCATTAGGGTGGTGCACAGATGGACTCCACCTGTTTTGGCTGTTCTGGCTCTTTTGGCCAGGTGTAATGGCATGGGCACCACCACCATTTTTGGCAGACCATGTGGCTGCCAAAAACTTCTGCTTTCAGTTTCTTCCAGCTATACATGGAGTGCAGAGAAGCAGCCACACCTATACACGGAGTTTCCCTGTGAGGCTGAGAGCCCTGCAGTCTACCTGGGCCAATCAGAAGAAGAAAGCCCCTTACCGGCTCTGTGTTCTATGTAAGTGCCTTTGCTGCTCTTAGGATCTTGCTTTTGGACTAAATCCCAATCTTTTCCTTTGGCAATTTCATTTATGGGCTATGAAAAGGCATTTAAGAGGGTGTTTGTTTAAATATTGGGGTGGTTTACTGAAGGGAGGGGATAGCCGGACTCGCTTGAGTCCCCACGGGGAAAATTCAATTCCTCCACAGGTCTAGTTGAAGGATATTAGAGAAAAGGATCCCTGAAAAAATGGTTTCTTAAGCCTGGTGTCTCCTAAACCCTGCTCTTATTGAAGGATATAAGGAGAAACTATCCCAGAAAGTGTTTCTTAAGCTTGATGCCCTAAAAATGACAGAAAGGGGAGCCTCGTAAGTTCCCCGTTACTGCCAATGGGATGGATCTTCCTGGATCTTTCAGCTGCCAATTGGAAAAACGGATTCAGGAGGCTCCCAAAAAATGGATCTGGAGGTTCACATAAATCCGGATACTGAAAACCAAATGGGGTTTAATTGAATTTCACACCCCTAGTATGCATTGTGAGATGCCTGGCCAACTCTGGAAATGTTACATTGCCTTTGCAACATTTTCTGGATAAGTAACTCCCTTTCATGTGTGTGTGTGTGTGTGTGTGTGTGTGTGTGTGTGTGTGTGTGTGGTGAGTGGGTACCTGTGCATGTTTCACTACTTCTCAAGCTTTCCCATTGAAGGTCTGTCCCTCTCTTTGCCTAATAGGAAGGATAATTGTTTTGGCCATGATCCCAATTGGTTTTCAGTATTATTATGAAAACAGATATGGAAATATACATATAAAACACCCCTTCCAAGTGCAAGGAAAATCCATATCCACAACTCTGCTTCCAACATTGAACTCAGAGCACTTCTTAATGAAGTCCTTCCATCAGATAAAATATACATATGTATAATACAACAATAGAATTTGGCCATGAAGAACATCACGTTCCTGCCATTATTGTGAGCAGAATAATATTCAGTTTTGCTATTTGCAAAATTATTTAATCTGGATAATATAATTTAGAACACTTTAATGGGTCCTTTCCTCACACATTTAAAATGACGGAGATATACCTCATCCTGCCAAATTTGATATATTTTATAAAAATGTACAAGTTTCCCAACATTCATAGATTTAAAAAGATGTGGAGCTTTACTACATAGCCATATTTTTTGTGAAGAGGAAATCAGTACACACACACACACACACACACACACACACACAACATAGATTAATATAAACCTTCTCTGAAAAAAATCCATCATGTTATTGCAATTTCACTACTCTGACTCTTGGGGAATAGTTAAATGTTAAAGGCCTTGAGAAATCTGTATAGTGTTTTTTAATCTTCATTATTGATTTCAAGTCTAGAAATGTAGATAGCATTTATTCCAGATTAATTCATCCAACCTTGTGAATGACACCATGGAGACATAGCAATATCATGCATAATTTTTTAGGCAAACCTATAAAATGAAGAATTCTAGATTCAAATTGGAAAAAATATGTCATTTATCTCATTTTAAATTGGATTCTGAAAGGTAAGAACATTGGGCACAAGTATTATAACTCACAGAAACAACTTAATCAAACTACTGCTCCTTTTAAGTAATACGCATATTGCTGAACTATTCAATGTAGAACCAGGGCAATAAATGTTAAGAATTTATATGATGCAGAGAGATTTCTACAGGCTGCTACAATGTTTAAATTAGTGTTTAGATACCTATCTTTTTTATCTTTTCCCTTCATACATTGCATTTGCTTATTTTTTTAAAGAACCTGGCAGAAGTAGGATAGGGTTCAAGTATTTAGAGTTCACCTGAATTGTTTTCCCCACTTAGACTTGATAAATCCATTACATGTGTGTGTGTGTCTTAAAATAAATGCATGCTGAATCACTTTAGCCCCCATCAACTAAAGTTGGGGAATGTTCCAGAGTTTCCCCAAAAGAGTGTGAACAGCAGATTGGCTCCAGTACAAAACCATATGGGCCAGCACTGCCATCCCCTTGACAGCATCAGGAAAGGGGGATAAATAAGGGATGTGTTGACGCTATTGCCCTGGTATTTATTTATTTATTTACTTCATTTATACTCCGCCTTTCTCACAAACTATGACTCACAAACTATGGGAAGATTCAATGCCACATATAAACATACCAATAAAACACACTTCCAAAGTCACTAGGCACCTTTGCTGACATCAGCAATGGCACTTGTGTGACCTGGGAGAAGGAGGGTCTATTCTTTGTTTTCTTAATATTAATGTATAGCCCTACTTGAAGATAAATTGAGCTCTGAGAACTGACTCAAACTCTCCCATTAGCATAATGGGAATAATTAGCGGTTACTATTCATCCAATGGTTTTAATAACTTCATCCATTATAAGACCAACAAATGTCCAACAAACCTGAGAACAGCAGCTTCCAGTAGAAGCATGAACAGGCCACTTCTTTTTTATCTCAACCATTTTTAATGTACTAATGCTATGTGTAATATTTCTTGTGATTCATTCTGGATATTCTAGAACTGTTATTTTGAGTTACAAATTCCATGCACTGTTTTTTCAAATACCTTTTTTTTAAAAATCCCAGCTTGTGCGTTATCATTCTTCTTGTGTATGATTTTAAATGCTTGAGCATTTGAACTCTCCATCATGCAAGTCACAATATATTGCGAGAAATACAATTGAATCAATCTTTCCAAAAACAATGCAGTTGACTTTTGGGTGAAAAATATAAGCAACGGAAACAAAAGCTGTAACTTTACCTTCTAGCATGACAGAAATAGAAGGTTCAATAGGAATAACATCACAATAATGGCTTTACTTACAACAAGCAAATTGTCTTTTTCAGCACAAGTGAGCTCATGCATACCATGTCAATACAAATTCACTTACAATTTTGAATACATTTTCTGTGAATTGAGAACATGAAAACCACTGGGGGATTAAACTGAAAGATTAATGGGCTATCTCTTGTTGCACCAATTAGCAGCAGAGTAAGAAAGGGAGGGAGGAGAGAAAAGACTCATTTATCTTCAGTTCATTGTTAACTCGTTGAGAGTGTTAGCACTGTCATGCTAAAGAATTACCTGACCACGCATATTATATGAAGAAAGAATCTGTTTTGCATAAAACATGCAGAATAATTATAGATTGAGACTTGGACAGGGCCCAAATGATTACTGAGGCAAGTCATCTTAACACCTTGAGCTTCTCTGATAGTTGCATGCAAATTGGGGGAAGGGGGAGCTTTAAGCTCTCTCCTTTGAGGTTTGTATTATGAAATTGTTTTTCAAGTACAAAGTTGGCATTTTATCACAAGGGGACACTTTTACTGGAACATCAGATACAGGTAAATTCTTCCACTACTCAAGAATTATTTGAGCAAATTTAAACTATATTCCATGTGAAGACCACCAAAATATTCTGTGTGGCTGCATTTCACACAGTGGGAACACGGTCGTTGAAATAAATCCATCCAGTGTTCAGTTATTTTATGCTATGCCAGTTATCTAGGATAAGGTTACTTAGCCACTGCCCTCCTTTGGCCATGGGGTAGGGATCTAGATAATCCAGTGTAGGTGGCATATTAGTCTGGGCTGTCCAAATGAAGCACCCAGGCAAATGCGGGTTAACCCAGGGTAAACCATTTAATCCAATTTAAACCTGTGTTAACAAAATATTTGCAAACATCCAGATCTTCCATCCGCAGGCATCTCCACTGCCATCCCATATTCCTCAGGCTTAGATACCTTCTGTGGTATAATCACAGAGTGCTATACTTGAGTGAAGAGAAGAAGCAGGGTATAAATAAACAACAACAACAACAACAACAATATACAACAATAGTGAAGCCTCCAGGAACAGTAAGCAGGCTTCCCTTTTCTTTTGGGCACAAAATGGAGCACGTGAAGGGGAGGGTGGTACTGGTCATGCCCACCCATGCAAAGAATGCATTGGTGCAGTGAAGATGTATGGCCACCACCACCCTGGCAATGAGGTAGGGGTTTGACCCTGGATGTGGCCTCAAAAATTCGGCAAAATCCAGATTTTGCCAATAATGAAAGGGCCCTGTTTCACCTGCCAAAAACCACTATCTGGGTAGCCTTTCTGGCAATGTCACTTCTGAGGTCACAGCAGGGAGCCCAAACATGTGATCACCTTTAATGACATTGCCATCAAAGTTCTGCCAGGGTCTAGCATGGAGCAGCTTCTGGCCAGCAACTCAGTTGTGGGTCTTTTTGACATGTGAACACTGGAATGCATAGAATAAAGCCCAATACAACTATCTACACTTCAAAATGTAACTTTTTAGTTTTCTGGAAGCTCTCTAGCAACTTGTAGATCTCCCTGTGTCAGATACCCTTTATGCCAGAAGCAGGTCTACTGTTTCAGAAGCAGCCATAAAACATGTGGATGGTCCAAGGTGAATTCACTTTATTTGTTCCATGTAAACAAGACCACATTCTTCACTTTCATCATCCTCTGTGTATGTACCCTCTGGTCCTTTTGAAAAGGAGAACTTCCTGCATCCATGGAGTCTACTCATTTCATATTGAACATGAAAGTGTTTAAAATCATGTGGATATTCTCTACATATACAGGAGGATGCTCCGTTCAGAAAATTACTTTCCTCAGATGTTTCTTTGGCCTACTTTTAGAATATCTAAATAGGACTACTGATTACTTTAAAATGCCTTCATGATTTGCAGTCAAACCTCAAGAGCATCTCAACTTAAGAGCATTTTGAGTTGAGCTATCACTTGGCCTGGGTTCCACATTGACATACAATCACAGTTTTTAGTTAAGAGCTAGCCCCAGAGAGAAAGCTAGCGAAAGAGTACAGGGCTTTAGGGCCTCCATGCCTCATGCTCATGTGCACTTTGAGAGATTGCTGTCTGCTTTGCTATTGTCCACTTTGGGAGATTGCTGTCCACTTTGCTCTTGACCACTTTAAGGAACTTTGGGTTGGTTGATTTTGTGTTTTTATTCCTGATATGTTTGGCTTTATGAAGAGAGAGAGGGAGAGAACAAGAGAGGGAGGGAGGCTGGAATGAGTACAGTATTAAGAAAATAATGCTTCTCCCTCTTTGTTTTGTGCTGTGTGCTTCCTTGCCACAACGTTGTGCTCCTACCATTTGAAAGCTGATTTTCTTTTTTCATTGATCCATGTGAATGTGCAGGTTTTGCCTTACTTTTACACTGGCCAACACATATTTTGTTGCCTCAAATGTGCTTCCTTGCAACAACTTTGTGCTTCGTTTTTTTATTGTTTCAGCCACATTTATTTATTTATTCATTATTTGTTATATATAAACTGCATTTTCTTATTTTAAAACACATAACAAAAATAGGGAGCAAATGGATTAATAGCATTTCAGTAGAAAATTCACTTTGAGATAAGAGCGATATGCGTTAAGAGTTTGGTCATGGAATGAATTAAACTCTTAACTCAAGGTATCACTGTATGAACATTCAACACTATATGGTTTTAAAGAGACAAGTGCTGATATTTCCTTTTCAAGTGTGAATGATCGTGAGGAATGGTTAAATGTCATGCATCTAAAGACTTTATCAGGCGATTGAGGGGAAAGCAGAGTTTAATGTTTTTCCCCATCTTCTGGAATAGCCATCCATCCCACATCATTTCACTGTATTCCCTGTCTTTCCTCTTCTTTGCACAATCTTTCTCTATCAGGAGTTGATTGACACCTGACTTCTGATAGAGGTCTTCTGGTTCCGTTTCCATGCGCTTGGACCACGGAGTCCCACCAGAAGTGCTCTTACGTCATCTGATGACCTCTGTGGGACTTTTATGGGAAGTGCATGGAAAAGGGGCCAGAAGACCCCTATCAGGAGTTGGGTCATCTGATGAAGTTCTAAGTTCATGGGCAAGGGAAACAGAAATCTCTCAGATATGTATATATCAGAATGAATGTATTTTGTTTACTGTTTACAGTGTGAAATTTATGAACCTTCAACTTTATTGTGAAGAGAAGTACTCCCAGGCAATGACAAAGACAAAACACAATTGAACTCCTCACCACCACAGCACTCTAATACCACTATTCTTTAACAACAGCATCATATGTTATTTGACCACTTTATATTAACTTGTTATTTTCTCTCATTTTAACAGGAAATGAAGTCTGGCCTTGCAGAAGTTGAAGTTGTTCAAAATTGCCTCCTGACAGCAGATCCTGTTGAAATTTCAGAGGGGGGGGAATACATGAAATACTTCAACTTTGATATGATGTCATGCAGAGACAGCTTAAAAGTTTCAAAGTTCACTTACCGCTTATTTTCAATACTGGGAAGCCATAAATAATAAATGTCCATGTCTCACTAATATGTTGCCTTTATACAAGCTCCTTCTCGGCAATCGAAGACAGATGTTTCTTATCTGAGAGGCAAGCATCTCTTTCTTCACATCCTCAGTTGTTATCATGGTTTAAAGATTGCAACAGACATACATCTGTTTTGCCTTCTTTCTACCTTTTTCTGTTATAAACAACTAAAATGCCAATAGGAACCATACAGGAAATATGTCTTCTCTGCTGATTTTCCTTTCCCTTGATATCTCTTTCTTTTGAATCTCAAGGTTTCAAATTAATTTATATGATTTTTTTCTTCCTTCTTTCCCAACAGAACATGATAATATATTAGCAGTACGTTAAAGTGTGAAAAGAACACATCTACCTTACCCTTTGGCTATGGAAGAAAAAGTAAATTTAGCACATCAAAAGCAAATGCTGGCGGACCTAAAACTAACCCTCCCCCACACACTTTACCAGCCAAATATGAGTGAATATGGATTTCAGAATCACATTTGAAAAGGTTATGGTCCAGATACTAAAACTGTAAATTTAGTCTCAATAAAATACTAGACATGTTGGTCTAGATTCAGCTGGTAGAGCTACTGAATCATTGGCTCATCTCACCGATTCAATGCATTTATTCTATTTGGGACTACCAATAAGCCTTACTTTGCCAGAAAATTACCATGTTCTGCAATTCTAAACTATGAGTTTTCAAAATCGTTCTACACAAATCTGAAAAGATGAACTCTGAGACTTGTTTAAACATTATCATGGAGAATTTCAGCCTTTTGCTCTTTATGTTCATCCAGAGGGAAATACAGCCTTTTATCCATGCCATCATTACCTGAACATCGTGAGCTGTTTTTTAAAAACTTGTACTCCCTCCCTTTACCTAAGGGAATTTTTTTTAGAAGGCCTTAGTTTATTTCTGTATGTTCTAATGAAGTATGTTCTATTTGAGTATTGATGTTTCTCTAGTTTCATTAAACAACCTGAACATTAATCAATCTGTTCAAAGTTAGTTGAGCCACAAAGTTCAAATTGTTTTCACTGGGCAAAACACACAGCTTCAGTAAAAAGAGTAGAGTAATAGTGCAACCTGAGAAATCATAGTTTTGCAAGTTACATAAAACTATGACACCCAGATAAAGACATCACTCTTTTGTAGCCTATTATCCTTATACAGTCAGTCATCTATACTTATAAATTCCACCACTCACAACTTGAAAATATTCTATTTTTTAACCAAAAAGCAAATGTTGATTTTACCATTTTATACAAAGAATACCATTTTACTATGCCACTGTATATATTGGAACTCAAGCATCCATGGATTTTGGTATCCATGGGGAATCCTAAAACAAACCTCAGTTGTAACCAAAGGATCATTTTATTTTATAAGATCTTAACATAAGATTAATTAAACCCAATCCCCTAATGCCATCTTTTTTTCCTTGTGAATAATGCCTTATTTAGATTGTAACCCTGAACACAGGGCCTGTCAAATCTTCTCACACTCTTGACCACAAAGTGGTCACACCGTAGTAGGTTCATGCTGTGTTTTGGGGGGGGGGGAGGAACATAGTGCAAGGAGGTAATTGATACCTCTCTGACCAGCATACATAGAAGTACATATGCAAGAGCCCTTCTACACAGCCATATAATCCAGAATATCAAGGCAGATAATCTACAATATCTGTTTTGAACTGGGTTATATGAGTCCACATTGCCATTGTGGCTGCTCTCGTAGTCCAGGGACAATCATCTAGTTTTTAATGTCAACAAGACCAAGGAGCTCATAGTAGATTATAGGAAGAACAGACCCGACATCCAGCCCTTGGTCATAAATGGAGACTAAGTGGAGCAGGTTGCCAGTTTTAAGTTTCTGGATGTCACTGAGAAGGAGGATCCGACCTGGGGCACCCATATGGCATCATTAATTAAGAGGGCCCAGCAGAGACTGTACTACCTGAGACTCCTAAAGAATCACCAACTAAATGAAAAACTGCTGATGACTTTCTACTACTGCACTATAGAGTGTCCTAACCTACTGCATCTGTGCATGGCTAGGTAGCTGCACATTGACGGCGCTCCAAAGAGTCACCACTTCTGCACAGCGAATCATTGGTTGACCTCTTTCCTCTTTGGAATAACTTTATAATTCCCACTGCCTTAAGAAAGCTCAGAACATTCTTGGGGATCCATCTCACCCGGCATATTCTGTTTTTGAATGATTGCCATCTGACAGATCGTACAGGGTGACAAAGACAAGGACAAACAGACCAAAGGATAGTTTTTTATCCTACAGCTGTTGCTATGTTTAATTCTGTGGTTTTACATTGATATAGTATTGGGGGCTATGTAGTGGTGGTGAGTTTATAGAGGGATGGATGTGTTGTTTTGTGATGTGTGTGCGGGAAGGCATGTAATTTTGTTGTGGAATAGCACAATGACAAATAAAGCTATTCTATTCATATATTCCAGTTTAATATGGATTTTATAAAGCTGTGTGGAAGGGGCCCAAGTGTAAACTAACCAGCCTGGCCCCTGATTCCAGATTTTTTATATTATTGTGTTTTCTTGGCTAACAATTTTGTGATGGACATCCCTTTACTTCTTCCTTCCTCAATATCCATGCTTGAACACCATGTAGAATCTAGGCACATCCTTTCATATCATTACAAAAAGCACATAAAGAATAAAATTGTAAACACCTGTCTAATATAAGAAGCCCAGTCTGTATAGACATGATTCAGCTAAATCCTCCGGTAATGATGGGGAAATGGAATAAAAGTTAGGACTGTAATAAAAGCTAATACCAGAACCCAAAGGAGAATAATTATTATTACAATGTTGTAGGCACTTAATTAAATATAACATTTTACTAGTACATTGGTCATTTGTTTTTAGTAAAATAAATACTAGAGATCTTTTTAAGGAATGATTTTAAGATTACACTAACTGATTTCTTCCTAAAATATATATTTGGCAAAATATTATCCGGCAAATTTGTTGGAGAAAAGTAATGCATTATAGATAACACAGAAATGAAGCTAAAAGCCATTCAGACAATATGTTAGTTTATTTTTCATTAGGAATAGTTGGAACTGTGTAAAAATGCTTTACATGTAATTATTCACAAAAATAAACCAGATGATGGAAATTAACCTCTAATGGGCTCATGTCTGCATTCCAAGTTTGGTATGTAGGATGAGAAAAATCTTTGTATTTTATGATTGTTCTAGACTATCTGTAGTAAAACAAAAGATCTTAAAACATCCAGTGGTTGAATTCTTGATAACCAAATGAAAGCTAAAGACTAGGATCTACACATAGCAAAACTGTAAGCAAATTTATAAAGTAGGCTTTTTAAAATCAAAGTGGAAGCCTAACATGCCACAATGCTCAAGGGACAGGCTCCAAAACTCACGTGAGGTTTCTGGGAATTGTATTTAAAAAACAAAACAACTTATTCAAGCTCTTTCCAAATCTCAAATCCAATTTTATGTGCCCCTTTCTCAAACATAGACATATTCAATTTGTTTACTTGAGTTACGTCCAAAAAATAAATAAACTAAGAAGGAACTTTTTGTGATAAACACCTTCCAAACCCAAAACATTCAACTCTATTGGTAGCTGTTTCCATGCTGTTAACAATTCAACTATACCACCTCACTATGTGGATGAAAACATTTAGATGATGATGATGATGATGATTATCTGCATTTCTATACTGCTTTTCTCACCCCTGGGGGGACTCAAAGCAGTTTACAACTTAATGAATGGCAAAATTCAATGCCTCACATATGTATAAAAATATACCACATATCTAAATCAAAAACATATAACTGTAGATTAAACCATTAAAACTATAAAAACATCAAACATAAACATACGCATGAAATGTTATTGCAGCAATTAACGTAGATCCCTTCTCTTCTCCCCCCACCCCCCATTCCCCCACCCCCACCCCCATTCCCCCATCTCTTATTTATGGCACAAATAAACACTCCCCTTCACAGTATACCAGTGAAATGACTTTGCAATTGTTTTTGTTTCCATTATGATTCTTTTTGGTGATACAAGATAACATGTCTACAATATCAACTTGTGAGCATGATCCAGAGGCTGTCAAAAGTTCAAATATCTCTATGATGAATTGTGGCCTTGTGATATTATAAGTGATAGTTGATGGCACTGGGCTCAATCTTGCTCCAAGAGATGAGTGTTTCAGTATATTTCTGAGTTCATCACTTCTACTTGACTTGCCAGAGATAAACAAAGCCTAGAATTAGACATTTCTGGAGATTTATTCATAAAAATCTTTACTAAAGTAATGCCTTTATTTTAGAACAGAAACAATGGTTCATCTACATGGATACTATATCACAAAGTTGGTGAGAATAAATTTTGTGGCATTAATATGATGTATGAAGCTACCATGCCCCTAATATGAGGCATAGCTGCTTAATATGATTGTGCTCCATGTTAAGGAAAGTCAAGGACTACTCAGTAACTTGCATGAAGCCCCAGAGCAACCTCACATTTGCAACTTATTTGGAACAGCCCCTGCTGTTCACATAGGCCAGTGTTGCAATCCTGCCTTCCCCATTCCCTGAATCCAACTCTACATTATATGTCCTCCTTATCCCTTCTTCACTAATAGAAAGTGGCATAATCCCCCAACTCCAACATGCTTGTTTCACAGTCAGCTAAACTTGGAGAGCACTGTTTTCCCACTTTCCTTGCAGCCATCCGTCCACCCCCAAAACTGCCTGAGTGATCTATACAATTATTTGGATCACATTGTAACAGCTTCTTGTGGAACAGGGGAATTGAAAGAAAGCTTCCCTACATGATTTATCAGCTTCTAAGATAATAGATTTATACTCCTTTTATTACACTTATAATTTTCTACCACTAAAAGTAACTGAAGTGAAAGAAGCAAGTTTGTGAGATCATACGTTTTATTTACATATAATGGAGAAAAAAAGGGGATATTACACTGCTCTTCTTCGGTAGCATTGCTGTATCAACTTGCTTTGACCTCAACATATGGCTCGCAAATCATTCAAACTCTGCATCAGCAGGTATTCCATTGATCCATTACCGTAATTTATAGAATTTAAGTAAATAAAAGAAATATTTGTATTTGAGAACCTAAATATAACATGTTTCCCATGGCTGTCTATGGTGAATGAAATAAAACATATTTTCCTCAAATCAAGACAACATGTTGTATCCTAAATAAAAATTCAAATTTATTCTGAAAGTGCCTGCCACACACCAATGTGGAGGGTACTTCTGAACATTTTTGCTATTGTTGGGATGTGTCAAGAACACTCAAGACCACATACCACATTGCAATATTTATTTATCCTTTTCCCTTTTTCTGCCATTTCTTTCAGCCTTGTCTCACAAGATTGACAGTGAAGCTTTACACAATATTGTTTACGCTATTCATTTTTGTTGCTAGTTTATATTGGTTTTGCTAAATTATTCTTTTGTAATCATGCACCTTTAATTTAGTACACTTTAAACAGCCTTGAATTTTAAAATACTTCAATGTGGAATAGTATTTTGTTTTCAAATTAGTTCAGTGTGTCAACCAGTGTAATTTCTGCAGCTTGTTTATTTATAATCATTTAAAAATTCAACCAACCCTGGCTGAGAAGGAAATTAAACTTTTAGGACATTTAAAAAGTTAAGTTATGTAAGTTTTTAGCAGATAGGAGACTTTTCCTCAGAATACCAGGCCTTGAGAACAAGAGAGGAAAGAAGGAATGTCATCAAAGTATCAATTAATGCAGTTATTGAAGAACAAACTGCTTCAAACTGGTTGATCAAAGACACACATATTAATTCTGGAAATTATAAAGAAGGACATAAATGCATTCTATGACACAAAGTAAACTGCTAATCCTAATTAGAGAAGATGCATGGAAAAAATGGGAGCAAACAAAGCACTGACTTATCATTTGACAATCAATGTTAAATAAGCAAAAACTATATCACAGTATAAACAATAAAAATAACAAATACAGTATATAAAAGCAGGCCTGGTTTCTGAAAGAACAGCAGTACAGGTATCAGCTACTACCTGTTTTGATTCTGCTTCGTCATCTCTATTAATTATTTATCATCTCATTCAAATAAAGATTTGCCCAAATTGGAGGCTGAGACTGTCTGCATGAGGTGAAAGGCTTGAGAGTAAAGCATTCTTGAGAACAGCCCTGGATATTTCGGCACTTCCACCCCATTTTGGGGGGAATGTGTGTGGGGCCTGCCATGTGTCGTGTGATGGTACACAGCAGGCCCCATGCTTGCCGTGCAACAAGGCAGAAAAATGGGGCAAAAATGATCCATGTGACAAGGTGGTAAATCTCTCTTTTTCTGTCCATCAACATTCCATTTTCTGTTCTTGAGTTGAGAATATAGTAACTGCTTTGGGAGATGGTGATTGAGAATTCAGACAACATGGTTTGCATGGTTAGTCCAGCAAAGTTGATGTTGGAGGATCATCACTTCAATGCTGATGGTCTTTGCTTCTTCCAGAACACTGACAAATTAGACTCTTGAGACCCTACCAAAAGAAGCAGGAGAAGCACATGCTCCAAGTTTATGCGTAGACAGGAGCTGGTCCATGAAGGGTTGCAGTAAAGTGCTTGATATAATACTGCTTCTTATTGACTCCAGCAAACCTCACAAGACAAGAGAGAAATACATGATGCAAGGAAATAAATCTCCACTAATATCTTCAGTCATGAGCTACATTTTATCCTCACTTTTGCAAATAGGGATGACTACCTTGGGACTTCTAACTTGGAAAAATGCCCTTCCTTGTCCCATATGGACAGCCGATACAGGAATGAAGATTTACCTGAGTGCTACTAAGGATGCCAGTCTATATCTTTTCTGGTTTTTGAAAAAACTTCTTGTACTGATTTAAACATTGCTTATAGCAAATCTTATCAAACTCCTTACTTGGAAACATTACTAACAAATGCAAATTGCAATTAATGGAATGTGATGCAACTGAGCAAATGAGTTGATAAATGTGTTGCTTGAGGTGGAATTGCTTGTAAATGTCACAAATCTAAAGCATGTAATGAAATTAATCATGTTCCAGAGAAAGTTAATTTAGTTCCAAACAAGAAAAACTTAAATATAGTGTAAGGCATGCCAATAACTGTCAGTCTGCAAAACTTTCAGTTTGTGTAGATATGAGGACTATTTTATTCCTGCACATTTACAGTATCTGCTTATTGTCTCTAATACCTGAATTTGGCTCCATGCTCATGAAAATTTTAATGAAGAAAACTGTCCAAGCATGGATATCACTTATGTTTTTTTTCCATAGATGTTATTAGATTACTAAGATTCTGTTGCACTTCACATTTATCAGCGAAAACCAAGCAGTCAATATTATAGTTGAATTTCTTTCTCTCCTTCTTTCTTGGGCACAAATTTTCACAGCAGAAAAAGGGAAAGGAAGTTCATATGGTTGCTTTTTATCTTGATACAAAAGGATGATTAATTATAAAAACACAACTATTTGGGAATGAATGCATTTGGAGAGAGATAAAAATGACATCTCTGAGGAACATGTCCCAGGCTAGCACACCGTGACACACTCAGACAATGGCTTACTATATCCTTTTAGTGCTTTTGTGACCTGTCCAAAAGATATTGTCCAGGTTACTGGCACTTGTGAGTAGTCCTGATAGTGGCTAGGTGGGCCAATTCTGCACATTTTCATAACAGCTCTGAAATAGCAGTTGGCTTTTCCCCATCACATAGTCCTAGTTTTGTTCCAGGTTCATGTGGCCGCATTTCACATACTTGTTTCCAAATCTGATGTGTTCCGCAAGCATGAGGACACCAAGATACTGCTCATTACTGCACTTTTCTCTGTTGATTCGTCTTTTAAAAATGCATTTGAGAGAAACCTGATCTCAAGTAATATTGCTCATTATATCCACATTACTAACTGCATTTGAAAACAATGTTTTAATTAAAGATTGTTTTATGGGTTTATTGTTTCATTTTGGCTCACATTATATCTAACACAGAGTGGAAGTAAAATGTTAAAGTGAGAAACAAAACCAATCTCTATGTCAGTTCAAAATGTGAAAAATAAATACAATGTTTAAAAATTAAAATATTAAATATTTACTGCCCCTCTTTTGGCTGTTAGGAAAGGATGGAAATTGGCTTCCTGTTCCTGAAATTAGACATTACTACCAGTATCTCTAATTATATTCCTTTCGGGGGGGGGGGGGGGGACCGATGGCAACTGCCAACAGTATTCTCTAAGTGCAATGTTTAACTGTTTCCTCCAACCAACCTCTCATCTGATTATCACAACTTAGCCTATGAAAGTTCAAAATACTGCCAGAGAAAGAGGTTTGCAATTTTCTTCCAGCATAAATACAGAAGCACATAAGTACTGTGGTTAAATATTTATATTGTCAAGGGAAGGAAAATAACAAAGTAAAAACTAAACATACTAGATCACCTCATTCCTATTGAGAAGTTCAGAAAACTAGTTGGAAAGATAATGCAACTCTTGTTAGAAACACCTGTTTAATGTGACTGGGATGAGGTGGTCTAACACTTAGAGCAGTGGTTCCCAAACTTCTTTGGCCTACTGCCCCCTTTCCAGAAAAAATATTACTCAGTGTTCTGGAAATTATTTTTTTTTAATTTTAATAGCAATTAAACAGAAAGATAAATGTACCTGTGGCCATCACTGCTCCCCTGGATTGCTGCAGTGCCCACCAGGGGGCGGTAGTGCCCACTTTGGGAATCACTGACTTAGAGGAACATATCATATCCTGGCTTGTTCATGTGATAACTGGATCATCTTCTTCAATTTATTTCAGTTAATTGTCCTTTCAATTCATAATGGCTCTATTAAAACGAACAGTAAATGCTTTCAAACTCTTTAATTGTTGATTCTGAGACGGGGAGATGAAAGAATCATAGAATCACAGAGTTCGAAGAGATCACCAGGGCCATACTATACAAACCACTGCCATGCAGAATACACAATTAAAACAATCCAGACAAATCTAGCCTTCAGTTTTTATTATCTTGGATAAAATGATGAGGTTATTGTTTTAATTTATCATATGACAAATATGGGTGGATGATATCCATAAGACTTTAAATTTAAAAATAATGTATGCTGTAATTGAATTAATTGCTTTCTCATTTTCTGAAATATAAGAACAAATGTTAACAGGGAAAACTTTATATTATTATTAAAGCTATTTTAAATCTCAGGCCAAAATTTGCTTTTAATTTTCACAAGAACATAGGATCAGCACAACACTCAGCCAATCTAATCTCTTGCCACAACCAGCAAATATACAGATGTAATTTGTATAATGTAGCTCTGGGGAAGAAATTTGCAATGGTGAGTGGTGCCTTCCATAAATGAATAGTGAAGAATCTGTTCTCATGTTTAGTACAAATTTGAAAGAAGCTTTTGAAAGTGCTAATCCCATACCCTAAATATGTATAACAGACCATTCAATGTTCAGACTAAAGCCAATATTTTTACAACTTAGTAGACATTTGTTTCCATTGGAAGCAAATAGCTTACAATATGGGACATCAGAAAGTCTGAAAATGGACATGTTCAGAATCTTCCCGATATTATTTGATACAGGATTTGCTCCCTATAAAATGCAAATATACATGTAGACAAAGATTTTTGGTGAGACACATAAAATTGATACATTTGTTCAAATAACTTCTTTCAGTTCATGTCCTCCTTATCTTTGCCACCGCATCTCTCCCTACGAACCAACACAGGCTCTGAGATCACAAACACGGTTGGTGGGGACGAAGGAGAGGGCCTTCTCGGCGATGGCTTTGGAACTCTCTCCCCAGGGAAATCACATTAACCCTCACCTTGGCTACACTCCATAAAGACATGAAAACATAGGTGTTTCTATGTGTCTTCAAATAACATGTTAGTTGTAACAATCTCTGCCCAGTCCTAACTTATTTATTGCTCCAGTTTCTAGCACTTTACTCCCAGTCTTGGTTCTAATGTTCTGCGTTTTTGCACAAGCCCTGTCCTTCCCCTCATTTGCAATTCTCAGTAGGCTCATTTTTGGTTCTGTGAGGCTGATTGATGTATTTTATGATGTTTTTATTGTCTTGGTTTTAATTATTTTAATTATGCTGATTTTGTAATATGTTTTAATTTTGTACCATGTATTTCTTGTTTACTGGGCTTGGTCCCAATGTAAGCCACCCCAAGTCCCTTCAGACAGATGGAGGCGGGTTATAAGAATAAAGTTATTATTATATTATTATTTCTGGTGAAGAAGAAGATAAATAATACCCATTCAAACACACACTCAGTCACACACACACACACACATCCTATAATAGTCCAAAATCAGACATCGGTTTTTGAGTTCTTCTAAAATGATAAAATATGCCACAACGTTGTTTAATGTATGGATCAAAACATTTACTTCACCTGTTTACCTATGGCAACCCTGCCATAGTTTCAGCAAACTGAATGACTTCTTATCAAAAAATTCTTATCAAGCAGCTGGTTTTCACTGACCTGAAGTTAGCTGTGGGTTATTTTGAACTGTGATCATGTCAGCTACAAGTCAGCTTTCTATTGCAATGTGACTGGCTGATATTAAACACAGATAGTGAAATGTGACAGATCACATTTCACTACCTTACCTGCTTAAGTTTTTTGCTAGCATTGACTATACTTCCCTTAATTGACTGACAATTCAGGGGAGTCATTATAGTTAGTTAATTTATGTTTTTATTTACTATGCCACCTTTATCCTAAAGTGAGACCCAAGGCTGCTCTCAAGTATTTCCTATTCAAATGTTATATTTCTTCACATTTACATTATTTTAATACCTAATACATATCATGAAAATTATATCACACTTTTTAATCATTATATTAAATACATTATAATGTCAACAGTTTCATTACATAAACTTAATTACTTTTTTTAAAAAAATCCTTCATTTCTTCTATATCATATTTTCTGTACTATTTTTCTGGGTGCTTTGAGCAGATCTTCTATGAATTGACTTCTGATATTGATCTCCCTTCTCATTGTGGATGTGCTTGTCTTGGGTTGAATGAAGCTCTAATTAAAATTGGTTTTTCTAAGAATATAAACAATACTACCACTATCATCTTTACTAACAATAATAATCTCTCCCTTGATTAAAGGGTAAGACAAAAGGACAGCAATGCAAGCCCAGGTCAAAATGACTAAGGCTGTTGGTCATTTCCAAGAATGATAGCATAGAAATTACATAAATATAAGAAAGTAATGAAAGTTGATGAACACAAAGTACAGTGATACCTTGAGTTAAGAATTCACTTCATTCTGTGACTGAGCTCTTAACTCAAATTGCTTTTATCTCAATGCAAATTTTGAACTGAATGCATTGAAAAGCTATTAATCCATTCTAGCCTCTGAACCTCCTCAATTTTTGTCACATGTTTTAAAATAAGAAAATGTAATTTATAAATAACAAATCTATATATATAAATGAGTGATGGCATCACGGTGACCAACAAAACAACAAAACAACAGGCCCCCCAACCTCGAAATTTGACAACACAACCCATCATCCACGCCTCTAGGTTGATACAACAAAAAGAAAAGAAAAGTAAAGTCCTAATTAGAGGGAAAGGAATAATTGTTTTTATCCAATTGCTGCCAGTTAGAGGACTAATCTCTGCCCACTTGGTCTCCTAGCAACCCACTCAGCCCAGGGGACAGGCCGAGTTAGGCCTCACTTAGGTCTCTTTCACAGATTATCTAATTTGCACTGGATTATATGGCAGTGTAGATTCAAGGCCCTTCCACACAGCTATATAACCCATTTATAATGGACTTAATGTCAGGAGAAAACCTTAACTACCACCAATTCCTCAATACTTTATTTCCCATACCACCATACAACGTGTGGCCGGGCATAGCGTGTCACTGGAGGAGGGGCCTCCAGCTGATGGCACAGAAGAAAAGATGGAAATGTTTTCCCAGCTTCCCCTGTTTGCTCTGGCCCCATTATGATTGTGAGATTCTGCTAGTTCTTGCTTTACCAGGCAGAGGTCTGTTTTGAACATTATATGGCAAACAGTAACATCTGGAAATATAAAGTTTCTTTAAATTGCACTGCTATGATTAATAACAACCCTATTGTGACCTTCAGTTTAATAAAACCCTGCTGTTATATTGTAGTGTAAAATATGGTATTTGGTTTTTTTTAAATGGATTTCCTTTTGTATCACTGGATTAAAAAAAAAAATAACAGACACCAGCAGGTGTTCCTTATTTGGGTTCAAATGCTGAAAGCTTCTTCCAGTTGATGCCTATTGTTAGCAGATTCATCCAGGCAGATCATGCCTGTAATAAGTAGAGAGATCCCCAATTAGAATTCATCTTAAGAAAACCAAGTTAAAAAATAGATGAAAGACAGATAATTGTGTCAAAGCAGCCAGCATAGTCCATCTGCACATTTATTGCAAGAATTAACAAATGTGAGTTTTAAATGTAAATATACATAGTATATACATAGTATATTCAGAAATGTAGTACTTTTACCTTTCTAGGTTGCTTTAGGCCACTAACATATCTCCAAAGAATCCTCATTTTAAATATATCGATCTATGATAGCAGCCCAGAAAGATGGAAGATAGGTGAAAGCTTAATCAAAATAATGCAAGGCTTACCAATAACATTTAGTTTTAATTCCTTTCCTTTCCTACTGAGAACCTTCTTTGTATATTTAATTTTCATGTGTGCAGGAGTGGATACATGACTCATAACATTAGAAATTCTTCACAAAAAGCTATGAGATAGCTACCACCAGCACCAATTAAATTTCAAGGTAAGTGTTGACTTTGTCATCAAAGTTTATCGCAACAATTCAGCATAAAAGGAAAAGGAAGGGAGAAGGTATCTTGTAACACCTTTCCCTGATTTATTTTAGCATGAGCTTCCATGGATTTCAATCCACTCAATTAGATGTACTGATGGAGTACAGTATTAAAGTCTGAGGTTTTTCTGGAGTTACACAGTTGTGGGAATGGGATCAGACTATCATGTGTCACAGAAAAATGCAAATTTGGCACTAGCCATAATTGTGGCATTTTCAATGAATTGCAAAAGATCATACAGGTGCGTCAAGCAGCTGACCTTGAGGTATCAAAGCAATATTTTATGTTTACCTGAAGGTCACTTCCCTTCCAGTAGGGAACCTTTTTTGGAAGATAATTATATTGCTACATAGCCAGCTCTTATGAGAATCCACAGTAAATATAGCACTTCTCTGTGGTGCAGTAGAGAGGAAGACAGGTAAGTAGAGTAGAGTAGAATGCCTAGGTCCTTTCCTGAAGGGGCATGGCGGGAGAAACAAGCCACCACAGTCATAATGGCGTGCATAGTAAGAGGAACCTCCATCAATTCCGTCATGTTATGAATGCCTGAAAGACAGGCACACAAGGTCACATCCTGACTACAGGACATAATCAAGCTGCAAATTAACATACAGTTATTGTATGTGCAGTAAATGTATGTGGGCGAATCACACATGGAGCTGTTGAACATGATAGAATCCAGCCAGATTAGGTTGGTGTAATGTGGGAAATGAAGATTAGTCTTCTGTCACATGATCCCTGGCAGACCTCAGACGAATGCCAATATTGTTCACGTTGCTATACTGCAATTGCAACAACTGAAAGGTTCCTAATATGATGCTGGAGGACAACCAATTTAAACTAGTTTTAAAGGAAAATTCAAAATGTCAGAGTTAAAGAAACAGATATTATTATTATTATTATTATTATTATTATTATTATTTACAAAAAACAGCAGGAAAAACTCAGGACCTCAAGATTGAACTTCAAAGACTCTGGCAGAAACCAGTGCAGGTGGTCCCGGTGGTGATCGGCACATTGGGTGCCGTGCCAAAAGATCTCAGCCGGCATTTGGAAACAATAGACATTGACAAAATTACGATCTGCCAACTGCAAAAGGCCACCCTACTGGGATCTGCGTGCATCATCCGAAAATACATCACACAGTCCTAGACACTTGGGAAGTGTTCAACTTGTGATTTTGTGAAACGAAATCCAGCGGATCTATCTTGTTTGCTGTGTCATAATAAAATAATAATAATAATGCTTCATCAGTTTAGGAGTGGTCAAATTTCAGGTTTCCAGATGTAATTTAATTGTAATTCCTAGCAGCTACAGAAATCATAGACACTGGTGAAAATTTTCAGCCATTATCATCTAACAGTTGGAGGACTGAACTTATTCCTTCTTTAGAGCTTTTAAACAATACTGGCTGTTGAGGTTGCTGTTTTTTGGGTTGTTTTTACTACAATAAAATAAAATAAAATATGAATTAATTACTTTCCTTGACCTGCACTATCAAGTTTCAACTCAGTTTCAGCTTTATAACTGAACTCAATTGGACAGAGAAATATGATGGTGAAATGCTTTCCTAAGATTTTCTTCTATATGAAAAAGCAAATAATTTGGTAAATGTGACAGCCTGTTTTCTTTCTGTGTGTTCGCGTGCATGTGTGCATGTGAGTGTGTGTGATATCTTCTGACATATACATTCTGTAGCTGGAAAGATGTGAAATGATTAATGAAGAGGCATACATCTTAATTCTTTTAACTTGTACCATGTGTCTGTCACTTAACATTTGTCAGTTCTCTGTCATTACCTGTGAACAAATGGTCCTAGTTAAGCAAAGGAGAAGTCCTGGAAACTATGAAAAGGTGAATTAATACCTAGGATATTGTCAGCTTCATTTGTTACTGTTAAAACAAATTGTCTGGATTATTTAAGATCAGAAAACTGTCATTATACCACATGACCTTCCTTAACCTAACCATTTGCACAACAGAGAGAGAGAGAGAGAGAGAGAGAAGTTTTACATAATACAAAATTGAAAAATCTGGCTGTGTAATCAGAGCCAGAGTTATGCCTGTTTGGACAAATAGGGTGGTTTGTATAAATCCTTTGCACCAATATAACAAAATATTGAATATGCAGGGAAAAATATCATATCCTATCCTTATACCAACAAATGGGCACCACTGATGCACCCATTCATCATCAGCAATCCCTCGTGACTATGATTGCCTTCCAAGTGAAGGGTCCGTAGATCACTGTAGAGACCTATTCTTGATCTGCATGTTCTTCCACAGTGAGGTCACTGGTTTCCAGGTGGAAGGTGGTCCCGGTCAGGATTGGCTTGATATGCCTTCCTCTTGAAATGTTTCACCTTCCATTCATGACTACAGCACTGTTGGTAACAGCTGACCTCCATTAGAACACTCAAGGGCCAGGACTTCCCAGTTCTTGATGTCTATGCTACAGTTTTTAAGGTTAGCTTTAAGCCATCTTTAAATCTCTTTTTCTGTCCGCCAACATTCCATTGTCTCTTCTTGAGTTGAGTATAGTAACTGCTTTGGGAGACAGTGATCGGGCATTTGGACCACTTGGACAGTCCGAAGTATATCATCAAGGATCATTGCTTCAATGCTGGTGGTCTTTGCTTATTCCAGAATGTTGACATTTGTCCGCTTGCCTTCCCAAGAGATTTGCAGGATTTTTCAGAGGCAAAGCTGGTGGAATTGTTCCAAAAATTGAGTGTGACAACTGTAGATGGTCCACGTTTCACAGCTGCATAACAGGATTGGGAGGAAAATAGCTTTATAAACAAGCATCTTGGTATCGCTACAAATGTCCCAATCCTCAAACTTTTTCTGCTTCATTTGGAAAAATGCTGCACTTGGAGAGCTCAGACGGTGCTGTATTTCAGTGTCGATGTTGACTTTTGGGGAGAAGTAGCTGCCAAGGTAGCAGAAATGGTCAAATTTTTATAATGTTATGCCATTATGCTGTATTTTTGACATTGTAGAGGAATTGGCTGGTGCCTGCTGAAAGAGCACTTCGGTTTTCCCAATGTACAGTAAGAAATCAAGCTTTTTGTATGCTTCTGCAAAGGTGTTTAGAGTGGCTTGTAGGTCTTCTTCTGAATGAACATAGACTACATTATCATCAGCATATTGGAGTTCTATAACAGATGTTGTTGTGACCTTGGTTTTAGCTTTCAGTCTGCTGAACGTAAATGGTTTGCCATCTGTCCGATAAATGTTTTCTACACTAGTGGGTAGCTTCCCATCAACAATGTGCAGTATCATAGCGATGAAGATGTAGAATAAGGTTGGGGCAATAACACACCTGTTTGACAACTTATTCCACCTTAAATAGGCCACTTTGGAAGCCATTACTGTCCAAGACTGTTGCCATTATGTCATCATGGAGGAGCCACAGGATGTTCACAAATTCGTCAGGGCATCTGATATTTTGGAGGATGGTTCAAAAAGCACTGTGATTCACTGTGTCAAATGCCTTTGCAAGGTCAATGAATGCCATATACAGAGGTTGATTTTGTACCCCGCATTTTTCTTGGAGCTGTTGCGCAGTGAAGATCATATCTACTGTTCCTCTGGAGGGGTGGAAGCCATTCTGGGATTCTGGGAGGGTGTCTTCTGAGATAGGTAGAAGGAGGTTTGCAAGGATTCTTGCCAGAATTTTCCCAGCAGAGGTTAGAAGGGAGATACCTCCATAGTTTCCACAGTGTGTTCTGTTCCCCTTTTTGAAAAGGGTAATGATGGTGGTATCCTTGAAATCTGCTGGGATTTTCTCAATTGCCCACACTTTTTCAATGAGCTGGTGGGGTTGTTGTGTCAGTGTAGGTCCACTCTCTTTAAATATTTCAGCAGGGATCCCATCAGATTCACTGGCTTTTTAATTTTTAGTTGGCTGATGGCTTTGCTGACTTTCTTCAAACTAGGCAGTGCTGCAAACTCATCCTTTTTTTTTTTTTGGTAGGATTTGCAAGAGAACATCTTTGGCCAAGTGGGAGCCGTGGTTAAGGAGGTTATGGCAGTGCTCTTTCCAATGTAGTGCAATTGATTTATCTTTCAGAAGTTTGATTCCATCTGATAAATGTAGATGGTGTATTCCATGATTTGCTAGGCCATGGATAACATTTGTGATGTTAAAGAATCCCTGTGCATCATGGACACATGCAGAATGTTGGATTTCTTGAGCCTTTTTTGTCTATCAGATGTTCTTGAATTCTCTGGTGCTTCTTTGGGCCTCGGCTTTTACACTGGCATAGAACATTTTCTTAGCAGTACAGTTGGTGTCTCTCTGTCATATTTGGAAGGCTTTCCTTTTCTTATCAATTAACTGTTGGATCTCATTATCATTTTTATCAAACCAGTCTTGATGTTTTTTAGTTTGGCATCCAATGGTTTCTTCCAAGGCTGTGATGATGGAGGTCTTTATTTCAATGTTCCTCAACATTTTCATGGTGTTCTATGGGTAGATGATACTTTAGTGTTATCTGAAGAAGGGCTCGTTTGGAGGGCTCTTGAAGGGCTTGGGTGTTCATTTTATGCCTTATCTTTCTTCCTTGGAGTCTGCAATTGGGGGCGATCTTGATGGCCTTCATGGATCAAATTAACCTGTGGTCTGTACAGGAGTTATCAGCACCAGTCGTGGCTCTTGTGAGAAGCACATCGCGGCAGTCTCTGGCACATATAATTATGCAGTCTAAGAGGTGCCAATGCTTTGACTGGGGGTACTTCCATGATGTCTTAAGCTTGTTGGTCTTTGTATAACAAGAAACACTTTATTTCTGAACACTCTCTGCATGAGTCAGAACACTGGAATATCAGTATTTTTATTTCATAGATAATCTCCATGCACAGAAAGAGCTCTCCTCCTCAGAGATTATTCAGACAAGAAGAGTCGCACAAGCAACAATAAGGGGGATCGGAGCTGTAATACTTCTCTTTTTTGCATATCTGCAGATCTGTTGGAACACCTGATTAGAGATAAATGATCTCTGTGGGCAAAAAGGGTGGAGTGTGTGTATGGCTCAAAATTTCTGATTATTGGGAACTACAGTAGTAATAAAACAAAATAGAAGAGACCAAAGGATTAAAGGCAGAAAATCCTCATGCCATATTATAAGAAGAGTAGAGTTCCTCTCAAACATTAGGTAAATGTCTACATGTAAAGAAAGTAGGGGAAAGGGAAAAAAAAACCCAGCAAATTTTAGGACAGTAAGGATAACATTCATGGTCAGTGACTGCTTAAGATTTTGTCTCAACGTTTTGTTGGATAAATATGGGGAAAGAACCTAAGCACATAGATAGGTATAAGGGTTCAATGAGCTTGGGCAAACAAGGTAGACTTCATTGAATATAAACCAGCTGGACAATTTTGCACAATTTTTTAGAGTTCTACTTGCTGAAAAATGAACTCTATTTTTATTTTTATCATTTTTATGGGGGTAGGATCATCAGTTTGATACATGAAGTACATTTCTGGTGTGTGACCTCGAATTCAAGTAGCTGTTCCTTTGTATTGCATGGCTTTTCTTTAGTTTTTATTCATCATTTTTCAAAAAGTTTATTTGCAAATATATAAACCTGCAATGGAGCAAGGAGAAAAATATAATGAATAAAATGTCAAGGAAATGAAAATATATGATCTGTGATCTCCAAAGGGAGTGTACCAAACATTACCCACAAACTCTTGGTAGAACACAAAAGAAACCAAGGAAACTACAGAGGTTATTGCAATATATTATAATGTTATGTCAGTTAGTATCCCCCTTGCTCTCAGTCCACTGAAAAATATGGCCCTCTGGGAATAAATGGATACATTTCTTCTGGAAACACACATACACATTCTTATAAAATGCTAATAGTAGAATGTATAGCACTTTTATTATCATCAATGATCTATTCACTGACAAAAAGCATTTGAGTTAATGGGAGAAGACTGTTAAAACTCTTGACTGGAGAAATCTAATGCTAGAAAATTCACTCCAATAATGATGCGAAATCAACACACTCATGTGACATTTTAGGAAGAGTACAGCTGAATGCGTTCCTGGACTAAATGAGGAATACATGTGTAACTTGGATCTACTCCCTAATGTGTGAAGTGGGAGGGGAGGAGAAGGCCAGTGTCTCACATCTGTGGTTCCTGTAATCCAAACTGGCATTTATATCCAGTAAAAAGCCATAGAAAACATTGTCCAGCTCCTCTCTTCAGTTTTCTACAGAGACTTAGGTAACTGGGTTTCCATCCAACTTTGAAGCATACTGCATACCGCCAAAATGCTTATCAGTACCTGTCTGAAATGGCCAAACAAAACCCAAAGTGAGAACAGTTGATGTAAGTTTCAGAAGCCACTGTGGAAAACATAATGCAAAGAACAAAAAGGAGGGACAGCCTTTGTGATGGCACGCCCGAGCCTTTGAGAGAACTATGGTGTATGGTTTTACTCGGGGGCTATCTGAATACCTTCTGTTGAGATCAGGTCCCTTAACATAAAGGCACTTTAGGCAGGATGAAAGTTAACCAAAACAAGTTTACTGGAAGTAGAAAGATGAAAGGGCTAATTCCACCCAGGACTATGGAAAGATAACTTAAAACAATACATTACAAATGGAGAATTTGTTGAATGCAGTCATCTTTCTGGGATTCTGGAAATCTCTGATGCAAAGGACTTGGTCTCCTCTTTGTGAAACTTGGACTAGCTACAAGTTTCTGGTGTCACTGGGACTGGTAGTATATGCAGTGTGTACTGTATGTGGTAAGAATGCCCGTTTGAATTGCTGGGGCCTAAAAATTCCAGACAATATCCAGGCCTCAAACTCTGTAGCTCTAATACAGAAAGAAAGGAAGGCCTAGCAAGAAGGCTCTGTGAGGCAAATGGACTGAACTAATAATGATAATAATAATAATAATAATAATAATAATAATAATAATAATAATAATTTTATTTTTATACCCCACCCCATCTCCCCGAAGGGACTCGGGGCGGCTTACATGGGGCCAGGCCCAGTCCATAACAATAAAACAAAGCAATAAAACAGATCAAATAACAATAAAAACAAGTCATAAAAAATCACATACAAGGACAAAAGATAAAATCTTGGATAAAATCTGGAGGAACCTGGGCCAAAGTGCTAGTTTGTCAAAATCATCAGGAAGGGCTGGATTATCCAAATTGTTGTCACCTTCAAGGTGCTGGAAGAGGCGTAAATACAGGACTATTATTGGAAATGCAACAGGTCAGACTTACTGGATCAGTTATCGAAGGCCTGCTGGAAGAGCCATGTTTTCAGGCTCTTCTGAAAGGAGAGGAGGGTAGCGGCCTGCCTGATCTCCCTGGGAAGCAAGTTCCAGAGCTGGGGGGCCACGACGGAGAAGGCCCTCTCCCTCGTCCCCACCAACCACGACTGCAAGGCTGGTGGGAGCGAGAGGAGGGCCTCTCCCGATGAGCAAAGAGATTGTGCAGGTTCATAGGGGGAAATACGGTCCCAAACCGTTTAGGGCTTTGTAGGTAATGACCTGCACCTTGAATTGGACTCAGAAAATAAACGGCAGCCAATGGAGCTCCTTGAACAGGGGAGTAGAATGCGCCCTGTAATTTGCTCCAGTTAGAGGAAAGGCAGAGCCAAGACTTCACAGCCTTGTTTATATCGCTTCCAAAGTAGTACATAGGGCAATCTTATTGTGAGGATTGGATTTCAGTTGTCTCTTTTTTACGTGGTAATTAATACTTCTCCTGGTGCTCCTCTTTCCCTCCCTCCTTCCTTCCTTCCTTCTTTCCAAAGCAAAGTCATTTCCTTCAGAAAGGTTGAATGACTGACTGACTGACTCTTGCCCTCGGTCACATGCATTGCTGCCTATCCCCTCCACTGTTGTACACAAGAAAAGAGGAACGCAATGGAAATTGCCCAATATAAGGTAACTGTAGTTCGTCAGTACATCTATCAAAATACCTTACCATACTAAACCGAATACCATCTTATTTTACTTGTAGAAGTCAAGCAGAGTCAGCCCTAGTTTGCCCTTCAGTGGGTAATCATAAGGGAATTGTGAAGATTGCCTGGTACAGCTAGGAAATAATTTTTCCTGGAAGAATATTGGCTGGAAATGCCAATGATTTGATTGTGTAAAAGTCATATTCCTGAGTTCCTTATATCTCCTAAACTGCGATAAATTTAAATTCTATTGTATTCAAGCTAACCAACTATGGTGAACCCATAGTGGAAAAAAAAAGTTCTCCAAAGCAATTTTTTTACTGGATAGAGAAAATCAGCATATATTAACTGCTATATTAACTAACACAAATTCATGACTTGAATGTTAAACATTTTCTATAAGGAATAAATGATTCACAGTTAGAGATTCAGTATGACATAGCAGTAGAATATTGCATTTCTTATTGAAATGCATTTACAACAGGGGCCAAAGGAGAATTGTCAAGGCTGTAGTTCTGTCTGGAATAGCAATATATGAAAATTGACTGCGAGCATTCAGATATCAATTCAGAATTCAGAATTGTAATGGCAGAACGAAAAGATATTGACTCATAATGTCAAGGAATTATTCTAACTCTATTTGAAAATTGCTCATTAGTTTGCTTAGGGATAGTTAACATGTACAACAATTGCTCTGCTGCGGTTGTATACTTTAACAATGGATTTAAAATCCTAAATCTGTCACTGCTTTCTACCTAAAATGCTCCTAGCTGGGCCACTTTCTCGTCAAATGCTTAAAGACTAATGATCACTCAAGGCAATTTTTTTCTGCCCTTATCAATATCAAATCTGTACTAGTCATCATTCCCAGCTTTGGCCAATTGCATTTCCATTTATTTAATGCAGGTTATTTCTTTAAAGGCTCATTAAATTTGAACCAGCTAGAAAAGAAGAGTACTTTGCTGAAGGGAATTTTTTTCCTATGACATTTTAGATTTTTTGTAACAAGAATCACATTCCACACATTGATATTTGTGAATCCTATTGAAAAAGCAACTAAAATTAATTCTGGTGTGGTGTAAGTATGGTGTGATGATGACCCTGTGGGGATATCACAGTGAATCATTGTGATGTTCAGCAGTAACTTCTGTTCTACATATATATCCTATACATTCGTATGAAAAACAGTACAGGAAATTTCCTAACAACCCAATCCAGGTGATGACCCTAGTGCTTGGAAAAGTTACTTTTCTGGACATCAACTTCTAACATTCCCATACAATATGTGGGGTTGCTATCAAAAAAATTAATCAGCTTTCCACCTTCACTTACTGGGGCTGGAAGGCATTTGCCACCTCCAATGAGTGAGACCATTCTGAAAATAGATTTGAATGGAACAATTTTCAGGGGCAGGGCCTGCTCAAGATTGCTGTCTGCCTCAAGAATTCATTCTGATTTTGATGGTGACCCACTCTCCTGCCCACTTAACAGTATCCTTTTTGGGTCACCTTCAGAACTGGGTAGGAATTTCCCCCTCTATGTTCTAGGGGATTTTTTTCGCCTACCCTATACTGTTTCTATATGGGCTGATTTGGTTTGTGGGTTGTTTAAATAGGCCATCATGCAGGAAACAGGGATGGGCTCACATCTTGGTGTACACCTAAGGCACCCTTTTGTGATGTAGGACAGGAACGGAAAACCCACCTGTGGTTTAAACAACCAAAGTGAGGGTGAACAGAAATATCCTTGGAGCAGGGAGAGTTCTGGCCTTGATAAATCTCCAGGAGTTGGGGAAGAACTCTCCATGCCATTTTCCTGATTAGTTGCCTTGGAAACAGTTTACTATATCTGGGGACCCAGGTGTCTTGTACAAGTTAGCTGAGGTACAGGTCTTAGATGTCCACTGACACAGTTTATAACACATTACGATCATACCATTTAGAATTGGTTTGCAGGTTACAAAAGTTAAATAGGTAACATTAATAAAAGTTGCCCATATTTATCCCATACTGTTGTGTGGTCTTGTTATTTTGGAAGTTGGGGGACAATATGATTTGAAAAAAATCTAAAATGCCGCAGCATGAAAGAAAGACCCCTTTAGCAAAGTACACCTCTTTTCTAACAGGTTTAAATCTAATTATTCTTTTTAAAAGGTAATAACAATTTGCAGTGGCTTTATGGAAATGGAATTGTTCAGAGATTAAAGAGATGGGTAATAAAGATTTAGTATTGATAAGAGCAGCAAAATTGTCTTGCATGATCATTAAGCATTTGACAAAAAATTGGCCCAACTAGGATCATTTTAAACAGAAAGTGCTGGCAGAAAAACTAAAACACACCAGTGGTTGCACAAGTTAAATGTTCTTAAGCAGACTAATGATAAATTTTCCATTTTCTGATATAGTTAAAATATTATAATAATTCTTTTGCATTATGAATTACTGTATTCACATTCTGTCATGACAATTATGAATTCAGAATTGATATCAGAATGCTTGCAGTCAATTTTCATATGTTATTATTCCAGGCAGAATTATAGCTATAACAATTCTTCTTTTGCCTACATAGTAAAGGTATTTCAATAAAAAAGCAAAATTTACTGCCATGCTATATTGAAACTGTAACTGTGTAAGAGGAAATTGTATCTCAATATTTCCAAATGGGAAATATTTAGATGGATAAATAGAAAAATGATTAAGCATTAGACTAGCCCATTAACATTTTATAGAGGCTTATATGAGGCAAAAAGTAAGATTGTAGAATGCATGTCAGAGAAACATCACCTAAGACCTATTCAGTTATGGAATATGTTGTCTTGGAGTATGGTGAAGTCTCCATCTTTGGAGATCTTTCATCAGATAACTATCAGGAGTGTTTTGATTCCTGCATGGCAGGGAGTTGTACTGCAGAGCCCCTGTAGCCTCTTTCAACTCTATATTTCTATGTTTCTAAAGATAAGAACAAATATCAGCATTCTGAAAGAAAAAAAGACCACCAGAAATGAAATAATGATTCTCTCCTGTCAAATTCGCTGGACTGGCCACATTATCTCAATGTCCAATAACTAACTCCCAAAGCAAATACTTTATTCTCAACTTAAGAATGGAAAATAGAATGTCAGTGGACAACAAAAGAGATTTAAAGATGGACTCAAAACTTTTTTAAGTGCTATAAACTACACCAAGAATTGGGAAGCCTTGGCACTTCAACTATTAGAACTAGAGATCAGCTTACCAATGGTGTTATGAAGTTTGAAAAGGCATGAATAGAGGGCCAAGGGGAGAAACATGCCAAGGGGAAGACACATCAAGCAAATCTTTGTCATGACCACTTTCCATTTGGAAATCTAAGTCCTTAACGTGAAAGACACTGGGAATCTAGAATAGTTCTTCAGTCATTTATGGATACACAACCAAGACTCCACCTCTGGAAGACAATCGTACTTGGCCATGAGTGATCCCCCTTGATGATGATGGAGTAATTTCAGCTGAAATTATCCTTAGTTAATATGATTTTGATAAAGCAATTGTACTGGAATGATCTTTCTCTTATACCTTTGATGATACCTCATTTCAAAAATTACTTTAAAAATATAGTCTGGCACCCCATTCAGTACTTGTGAGATATATACTCATGATCTTGTAACTGCTGGCGATTCTGATTTCTGACCTTTAATTGATTAATGTGACCTCACAAATCAATCGTATGTGCTTGGCTGAGCCCAAGCTGAGGTGTTTCTGAGGCATTGTGATCAGTTCAGTAGGATCTCCCAGTGAACTTCCTAGAAGCTCTTATCAGATTGGGAATGGTCAAGGATTCTGGAATGCGAAGTCCTATTGGATAGAATAAGAACCATTGTTCTGTTCTACATCTCTTTTTTATTTCTCAGAACAATTTATTACTGAAAACAAACCCAAAGATTCAGAAAAGCATGTTGTGCACTTTCCTTGTTCCATATCTTTAAAGTACAGCATTAGAATTTTCCAGCTAAGGATTCTGAGCACCCCACCAAGCTTCGTATTTTGGGATATGCTAGAATGGAGCCATGACAGTTAAAGTGCTATATGACTACTATAATTATGTGATGTGAATAAGCTCTAAGTGGACTTTTAACAGATTACCAATCCCTGACATAGCACCACATAAATATATTCACTGGTTAAAACCAATTGGAGTTGAATCTCTTCCAACTTTAGTATTCTTCCCAGCGCTACCAGACTCAACAAAGGTGTAGTCCTGGAAAAGTGCATTAAAATTCCATATGGCAACAAGGGACTGTCAACAAAGCAAACATGAAAATGGATTAATTGGCTCAGTACCAATTTTCAAGAATGGAAAAAATAGGTGATAATCATAAATATATTTTGATAAGGTATTTAACAACCCCTGAAGGGGTCAATCTCTTTTTTAAAAGGTGTGCACTTAGCGCTGAATTGTATTTGATAACTTGTGCACCACCCCACCCCCGTACTTTCCTGCTGCTCTTGCAGTTAGGTTACTCTTAAGCTTGGAGTCAATTTACTGTATAGATAGAAATTCAATTCATATTCATGCAAATTTTATGAACCAAAGGTTAGTTGCTCAAATTGCTTGAGAAGTAGGAGGAAATAAAACACCTGCTATTTGTTTTAATGAATCTTTATTTAAAAGAAAATATTTCATGCATTTTGTTGTCAAATCTGTTTTGTTTCTAAGTGCTGCAGTGAATATTTGGAAACTGCAAAAACAAAAAAAACAAAAAAACAGGCTGCTTCTTTGTGTGATTCTGTTTTAGAAATAGGTTTACACTGGTGTCAATCATTGATGAAGAATGTTTACCTCCATGGTTTTTAACAAAAAAAAAGATTATCCATGTACTTTAATATGATGCTCTAGATATTAGTCCCCCTCCCCTTCTAAAAATGAAAAAATATTTTAAAAGCGAAGGAATGATAAATCTGCTGGAAGAACATTAGTATTTCAGTCTCCATTCTAGTCATGAAACAAAGGTTGGGAGTGAGATGAATGTAGTATTGTTTAAAAGAAAATACATTTCAAGTTTCAATCTGTATTTGAAAGACTATTCTGAAATACTTGCACATAGTTTGAAAATTAATTGTATAAATGCTACTGTCTTCTGCACCTCTACAAATAGCATTGAAACTGAAAATCTTTGTACAGAACACAAATAAATGTATAGAATTGCAAGGGAGGTACACAACTAAATTATCATGCACAGCAGGTCATGTACATCCTGCCCCATTCCCTGCCACACATACACATCTTTTAATGGTTACCACAATGCAAGACATGTCAAACTGCTTTTCAAAGGAACTGCTTGAAAACCATCTTGAAATTCAGCAGAGCAAAAGAGAAAACGGGAAGTAAGGGAATGGGGCCATTATTATAAGAGGGGCATGGTAATGCTAATTGGAGTTCTGATGGAGGAAATTGATGGTTGATTTCAGTCAAGAGTTTGGCGATGTGTTTTGAGTGTAAGAACTGGTGGGCAATCAGTATCTCCTGGTTAGGCTGGCTGTGGACTTTATATTTATAGAACACTAACTGTGCACGGCCACGCGTTGCAGTGGCGAAGTATGGTGGTATGGGAAATAAACTATTGAGGAATTGGTGGTAGTTAAGGTAAAGGGTAAAGGTTTTACCTTACATTAAGTCCATTATAAATGGGTTATATAGCTGTGTGGAAGGGCCTTGAGTCTACACTGCCATATAATCCAGTTAAAATCAGATAATCTGTATTTTATAGCTAGTGTGGAAGAGGCCTAAGTGAGGCCTAACTCTGCCTGTCCCCTGGGCTGAGTGGGTTGCTAGGAGACCTAGTGGGCGGAACTTAGCCTTCTAACTGGCAGCAATTGCATAAAAACAATTACTCTTCTCCTTCTAATTAGGACTTTATTTTTGTTTTCTTTTTGTTGTATGAACATAGAGGCATGGATGACGGGTTGCGCTGCCAAGTGTAGTGTTTCTGGGATGTGTAGTTTTGTTGTTTTGTCCTAGGCCGAAATTTATATATATAGATTAAGAAAATAATGTCCTAAGCTGTCCTTGAAATTGCCTGTCAAATGTGACTCCACTTGTTCTCCTACACCTCTCATATTGTAATCTAGGGACCTCTTCACATGATCCAAAATTTGGCAGCTGCTTTTTTTTTTTTACTTCAGCCACTGAGCCCAATGACTCCCATCACATCCTGGAAAAGTACTTATGGGGCAGCTCTGTGGCTGAACTACTGCAAACACCCTGCCGCTGCAAAATTGCCAGCGGTTGTTGACAGGAAGCTTCCCGTCTTTCCATTAGGAAAAATGGGTCAATCCAGCTAAAGAAGGCTTCCCTTCATATGATGAGGCAGGGAGGGTGCCGGGTTGGAGCAAGACACTGGTGCTGCCGGGATCTCAATGATTCCGGCGGTGCGTGTGAAGAAATCCAAACAGTTAACACCAATCACAAAAACTGATTTGCAGCCTGATTTGCAGCCTGATAAACCAGAAAATTGCATGATTTCATTTGAAAATTTGATTTGGAAGCCATGAATTCAACATTGATCCAATTCTAAATTTCAGTTTAGAAATTGAAATCTCTCCTAGTTCATATTCCTTGTTAATTATTTTTAGGAATCAGCAAATTGTTATAACATTTGTTTCTGACTGCCATAACTGAAATAAATGTACAGGCCTAGGTGTTCTTTATAAGGAGATTAAGACAGCATATCGCACATGAATAGATCCTTTTTTCAAATTTTGTTCAAAGAAAAAATTCTCATTTTAAAAATTGTCATGGAACTGGATGTAATTGTCTCTGGCAATTATCCATTGTAAGGGAGCAATTTGCAGAATAGTTGCTGCAAATTGGCAGTTTCCAATGAGAATGCATTTATCTTTCTTGGATTTTGTAAGCATTTTATCTGAAAATGGCTTTGAAAACAAATGTATAGCAACTCTAGTCAAAACACATGACTTTTTTCATAGAGATAGCTATAGGTTTGAAGTAGAAAAAAATTGTCTAGTGGGGGATTTCCCTTTCCTTCTGCTCTCTTTATCCTTTCTCCTTTTATAATTTTGTAGAAAATAGGTATGTGTTATAAAGGTACCCCAAGGCAAGAGTTCTTGACAACTGAAGAAGGATAGGTATAGGAACTAGGAGTTGTTGTGGCCTTCAAATTGTTTCTAGCATATGGCAATGCTAAAATGAACCTATAACAAGACTTTTCGGGCTTACAGTGTGTGTCATGTCCAGGGTCACCCAGTGGATTTTTATGATTGAGTACAATATGTTGATGACTTGGTTTGGATCAGTTGACAACTGAGTCACAGGAAGTATAACAAGATAGAATAAATAGTAGCAGTGACATGTAGAGCAATAGAGCTAAAAGTACTGGAACATCAGGCAATTTCCAAGCAAAATGCTAATCCTACAACCTTTCGCTTCTTGGCATACAAAAGTTGTAAAAACAATTTACTGGCCCAGCATCTCTCTTCCAGTAATGCTGGAGAAACTTCTACTCACAGTGGTTAGAAGTTATAGCTAATCTCAATATTGTAAGCAACCTTATATTTGTTTTTAGTATGGAGTGTCGATGAACAAATCTGCCAATTTATCAGGCTGTTTATTATATTTAAAAATCTTAACTGATAACAATGTACAAATTCAGATCTGCTCTGCTTGGAAGAAATCCCACTTTAATTAAATTGACATTTCCCTTCAATTCTTCTGAATCTGTCTTACTACATTATCACACTAGGGCTTTAACACAGGCAGCTCCATTCTTCTGCCGCCTGCAGAATTCTGGGAAATGTACTTTGGGAAGGCAAGGACCTCTATAGATGTGAATTTTAAAAAGCCGTGGTCTAAACTACATTTCCCAGAATTCTGAAGGCAGTGGAAGAATGGGGCTGCCCACGTTAAAGCCCCAGTGTGATAACGTGGTAAATCAGCATAGTTCAATTATGGGCTTGAGATCAATTGAGGATATGGTGGGAGCTGTGGCCAGAGGTTTGACCCTTGAATCACTATTGGTGCTTTCCCCTCTTCACAGAATGACTCAACTTACTCATGAATCATATCAAAATGCATAATTTTGGCCCTAAATTTTGCCTTCAAGTTATACATGAAGTTGACTTATACATGATTACATTTGTTATCCTTGTGCACCTGCTACTATGTTATATGGGTTTCTGCCTGGTTGCCGCCCATATTAATAATATATTCATCTACTGAAAATAACCACTTCATTTCTTATGGCAGACTTTCATTTGTGACCAGTTGCTTTAACACTGACTCTTTCTGACTTTTAAGGCCATTAGTGATTTAGCGTCAGAGTATCCAACTTGTTTATTCATCTGGTAAATATTTAATGTTTTTGAGGTCAGAAGAACTATTTTTTACTTTTTCCAGGCCATATAGATGAGACTTAAAGTGAATCTGTTTTTCTAAAATGAACAAGTAAACAAAACAACTTCCCACAACTTTCACTCTTTTTGTTGTTACTGAATTTTAAATAGTTTTCTCTCCCCATGACCTGTCTTGAGCAGTTAGTTTAAGAGCGCCTATACATTATTAAAAACATTAGTATAGTTTTAATAATGATCTATGTTCATAAGATAACCTAATATAATCAAATAAACAAAATTAAAAATAATAAATGAGGGGGGAAATCTTGTAAACTTGTTAGTTTGGCAGGAAGGCTAGAAACAGTGTACTTTTGAGAAAGCCTGCTGATTTGAAGCTCTTTATTTCTCCTACATTACTCTGCAGGACAAGCACATTGGTTGTATTTTTCTTCTGTCTGATTTTAATTGCAGGATGATCATTTCTATTACAAGGAAGCATGCATTTCAGTTTCAGGAAGCCTCTGATATATTTTGAGGTGGGCAGTGTGTAAAGGAATTTTATGGCCACATTCAAGGTGTAGACATAAACCCCACCCACTGCCAAAGGGCAAGCCCATGAGGCACCAGGGAGGGGGCAGTTGAAGCACCCCATGAAGGAGGCCAGTTTTGGTTATGGCTGGTTAGCTTCACTGTTGCAGGGTGGGTTCGTGAAATTATTTATAGTTTACAAATCATGACCACCCTGAACCGCTGCACTCCGGATAGCAAGTGTCCCAGAAGCAAGCAAAATACAGCCGAGTCCTTTCACAGCAAAACATGCTTTAGCCCATCTATCAGCTGAATCCAGCTGCAAGCATCTGACCTTATCTACACACTGTTTAGTAACTCACAGATTCAGGTTTTCATCCAAAATATCTGGAGGCTTTAATCTTCACCATTGCAATATATACAAATGTGCAATCAGAATACGCAGATCCACTTTCAGGCTTTTCCTTGCAAACAAACAGAACCTCAGAGAGTCATGCACAGAATAAACCAATACTCACAATGAGTCATGCAGGAAAGAGAAAGATGGAACCTTTCTTTCCTCTTATATAGTCACCTGCATCAAAAAGGAATGCCTCATATGGTTATGACTCAGCCATTACCACAAACTCCTAGGTATTGCATCATGACATTCACAGTCATTACCCAGGTCCTTCCAATATTCCACATGCCCACCAAAAAGTACTTTTCTATTACTAGAAATGCTGTGCCATTTCTATCTAACATTTGCCAGCCCCAATCACATGGCATGAGGAAGAGCTGAGCCTATATAAGGCCAGTACCTTCCTTCACTCCATTTGTGGACAGTGTGAGTGCAAACTAGTTGCTTTAGGGCCAGGTAAGAATCCCCCCCCCCCCCACACACACACATACCAGTATTCCTTATAGGTTTTTTCATCTACCCAAACTGTTTAGGCTGGGTGTGGTAATTGGCTTAGGGTGGATCATTTAAATAGACTGTCACAGAATTTTAAACGTTCCATAGTACTGGTAAGCACCATGGCACCCACCTTTGTGAGTGGGTCTGGAATGAGGGCTTATCACTATATATAAAAAAAACTTTGAGGTTTGGTAAGGAACATCCTCAATATGGCCTTCCACTTAAGATGGGCCAAGGTATGCAGCCACAGAATGTGGGGTAACCCTTGGCATCTTGCTGCTAGTACAAGGATGGTCCTTTGACATGGTCAAATGAGATGACATCTGGCCAAAGGACATTTCCCCAGGTGGCTGACAACAAATAGTGAACTCAGTTTACAGGTTCTCACAGATGTTCTAACAAATCAATAAATAGGTCAAGAAATGGCCCTTTAGTCCACATTTTGTATTTCGTCTCTTTATTTCATGATGGGAATTCAAACAGTTATTTTGCTCTGTAAATATTGCATCCTTTGTCTTATGAAAAGTGGGAAGTAAAGAACCAAGGAACTTATTTTGGGTGAAAATGATATATATTTGTAATTATAAATAGGACTAAAAGAAAATGATAGTGTTATACATATCATCAGCCATGACCTAGAGCTGTTTCATTTCAGGTTGTAGCTGAAGCAGAGCATAAAGAAGTTTGGTCAATACTCAAAGCAAACCTCTTGGCACTCAAGCTGGAAATATCAAAGAAACAACAATTGTAGAAGAAACAGCTGCAGCAGCCCAGTCTGTTTCTAGCATCCCCGATGACTTCACTAGAATGTTTACAAAAGCAGTGTGACACCTACTTCTACACATGACCCAGAGGAGGAAATGTGCTCTGATCAAGCAACAGGTTCCCTGAAAGCTTCCTCTTTCCTAAGATAAAAGGCAGAAGAGGCAAGCAGCTGGGAGTATTCAGTCAATGCCACAGAAAAAAAGAGGGGGCAAAAAGCAAGGCAAGAGACAGCTTTTCCTAGGTTCAAACACCAGCAGAAAAGAAAAACTTCCCTATGAACTTTGCCTCAACAATTACATTGGGTGGATTTAATTACCAGTAATTTTCTAATCCTATCATGGTCTAGGCTAACTGCATACTGAAAAATTAAGGGGAGTGCACTACCATGTTAAAGTTGGATTTGGATCAGGCACTTGAAATGGCTGCAGTACATCCAGGACTCATTCAAAGGCTGCCTGTTCAGTTGATGTTTTGAACCTGGAAAAAAAAACTTGAGAAATCCAAAATTTCTTTGGATGCAGGCTAAACATCAAATAACTGTTTATACTTTTTCCCCTGTTTGTCAGACCTGGATAAAATTTGCAGGCACAATTGGGCGAATTTACAACTGCTAAACTGGGGGCAAAATAAAAGTACAAGGAGGAAGTTGCTACATGCTTTGTAATTTTTCTTTGTAAACTAAAAAAAGGACTGCCAAAATGTATTTTAAAAAAAAAAGCTTGGCAGAAATGGAAGGAATGGGTAGGCATTGTTTTTTCTTCAGAGAAATCAACACTGCCAACTTTCAGATGCATAGCTTCAGGGATGTTTGTTCAAGAGCAGCCTTCATATCAGGAAGCTATTTCCCACTCCTCTGAAATGCCTCACTTTTCTCCCCAGGTTCCTTGAGGACCATTTATTCAGAAAATGATGGACAACCTCGAAGTAGCCCTAAGCAGAAAACTGTAAAAAGTTCAGAAATATTAGGTTAATACTTTATTTGGAAAAGAAGTTAAAAAAAACTTATAGGAGGTGGATGATTTGCTTCCCCCCACCCCCCCTCAGTACTATGGAAATTCGTATGGAAATGACGCACATCACACTTGTGTTCCAAGGCAAATACATACACACCTTTTGAGAAGAATGGGTGTAGAATTTAGGGAAATAAGTTCTTTTAAACCACACAATGTGAAAATACTGAAAAAAGTGTGAATTTACAGTCTCATTTTTGTTCTCCAGTTTGGCCACCCCACTTAATTGTCACACTTGAAACTTTAGAAAAGGTAAAGGTTTTCCCCTGACATTAAGTCTAGTCATGTCTGACTCTAGGGATTGGTGCTAATCTCTAAGCCTTAAGAGCCGGTGTTGTCTGTAAACACCTCCAAGGTCATGTGGCTGTCATGACTGTATGGAGTGCCATTCTCTTTTGCTGGAGCGGTACCTATTATTCTACTCACATTTACATGTTTTCAAACTGCTAGGTTGGAAGATGCTGGGGCTAACAGCGGCAGCTCACACTGCTCCCTGGATTCAAACCACCGACCTTTTGGTCAGCAAATTCAGCAGCCTTCCACTTTAGCAAGCATTGTTATTTTTTCCAGGAAGTGATGTCATCTTATGATATGTACAAGGTTTGGCATCCTAACTATCTTTGTTTCTAGTCAGAGTTCAGGTAGTTTAACCCACTGTGTTACCAGAGGACCCCTTGTCACTATAGTTCAACAGAAAAACCAAGCTTGCAAGAAGAGAATGGATAGCAAATCAAAAAGTAATTTCCAAAAAATAATGGTCTCTTTGTTAGAAAGGGGAAAAAATTGAGGGGTAAATGGATGTGGATTCAACATGCAGAATAATAGCAACAAAGATGGGGCTTTTAAAATTGTTGTTTGCTCTGCTCTTCATTTTGTTGCTATACACACAGATGTGTGAAGTTTATTTCACTTGACTATCCTCAAGAAACAGCACAAATAGGTAGCTAATCAATAAAAATTGCCCCTACTGACCGTTGTTTGGTCTCTTTATTTATCTGGTTTGTCAGCAAATATTTTTGACATATCATGTTTAATTTTTTTAAAACTACCTGTTTTGATCATTATCTGCTTTTCCATGAAATCTTTAATTTTAACCCATGGTGTCTCAGAAATCTTAACTGTTGATCCTTTCAGACTTAGATGTGTTTCCTGTCACTAGCTGGGAAAAAACATTGCATACGGGTTCCTCTAAAGAGCTGCAAACTTCTTGTCAGCAGGGGTTAGCTGCTTTGACCTCCTCACAGTCTGGTCACGATCCTTATGCTTAAGCTATTGACTTCTGATCATTAAAAATCACATTCACAGTCTTTCTCTCTCCATGTGTGCATGCACATGATGATCTAAACCGAAGTAGAGGATTGATTGCCTGGTAAGACTTCTCATGCATCTTGTTTCCTCCCAGGCAGCATGTGCATTGAATTCCTTTAAATTTTAGAAAAAGGATACTCTTGTAATTGTAAAAGCTATCAATATCAGACAAAACCCATTTATAGAGTGTAGTTATTTAGACTGCACTTTCCCTAGAAATAGCTCGGGCCAAATAAAATGTGATGCTAGGTGTAGTGGCAAGACTTTCTTCCCAGTTCCTTCACTTGGTTTTGTCAAAACCTATTCTAGATTGATTTCCAGAACCCACCACAGGACTTTTAGGTCATACAAGAGACTGAATGCCAACAGAAGTAGCTTATGCTAGAAAAAAACACTACTAGCCTCTGCCCCTAAAGTTTAATCAACAACTACTGTACCCACAGTAACTATGAAACAGATCATTGAAAGCTTCCTCCTCGTGGTCAGATGACCTGTATATCAGTCACTACCACAGATTAGGGTGATATTCACTTTTATGAAGGATTCACATTTTGCTATGCTTCCACAACAGTTACTTTTTGAACATTTAACTAAATGAACCAAAGCTGATTTTTCAGGTTGGCACATATGAGGTTTTTGATTGTGGACTGAATGCAAGCATTGGTTGGGTTTTCCTATAGTTATCAAGATGGTAATCTGAATAAGCTCAAGATCCTGGAGTGCCAAGTGGAGACATCACACTCTCCACTTTGAAGTCTTCAAGTCTTATAGCGAGACAAAAAGAGTTTAATGCCTCCACTAAAACCAGTCAGCCAGCTCAGAAAGGCACATTACTGAGCAACAGGAGTAACAGTACACCAAAAGAATCCCGAGTGTCCTGATTACCCACGTTTAAGTATACATATTCAAACCTAGCAGATTGTGAGACAGGGCACCTGCTGAGGAGAGAGAATTCTGACAGACCACTGCAAGTCTTCCTCCCTCCAGAACTTACCTGGTGCTTCACAAAAACCCCAAGTGGACAAAGCTGGGAGAAATTAATGTTATCCTGGATGGAGTCATACTCTTTCTAGAATCACAGGCTCAAAGCTCAAGTGTGCTCCTGGACTCACATCTGAGCATGGATGCCCAAATTTTACCTGTGTTCAGGAGCGCATTTTCACAGTTAAAACATGTACACCAGGTTTTCTTTAAGACAGAGTTTCTCACTGTGCTCCTCCAGATGTTTTGGACTTCAGCTCCCACACTTCCTAACAGCAGCTAAACTGATTTGGATTTCTGGGAGCTGAAATCCAAAAAACCTGGAGGAACATCACTGCATTAAAACATCAGATCTGGTTACAGGGAGACATCCATAGATTACAGCCCATTTGGACTACTACAACTTTCTCTAAGTACAGTAATAATAAAGCACAGCAGACAAAAAAAATCAATATTGATGAAAAACAACAGGAAAAACTCAGCCGCTATCAGGACCCCAAGATTGAATTTCAAAGACTCTGGCAGGAACCAGTACAGGTGGTCCCGGTGGTGATCGGCATATTGGGTGCTGTGCCTAAAGATCTCAGCCGGCATTTGGAAACAATAGACATTGACAAAATTACAATCTGCCAACTGCAAAAGGCCACCCTACTGGGATCTGTGCGCATCATCCAAAAATACATCACACAGTCCTAAACGCTTGGGAAATGTTCGACTTGTGTTTTGTGATACGAAATCCAGCATATCTATCTTGTTTGCTGTGTCATACTATGTTGCTTTCTCCCAAGCCTACCACCTTCACAGTTGTGGTTTGTGAATGCTTCATACTGAGTCTTCTATGTATCTGTTCCCAGGCTATGGAACTCATTTCAATGAGAGATCTGCTTGGCCCTCTCCCTGCTCTCTTTCCATCAGCAGGTGAAAACATGTTTATTTGAGAAGACATCTGATGATGACAGTGTTGTTTTTAGTGTTGGTGTCTAAACACCTTTTACTACTGTTTAAATTGTGCTTTTAAGTTGTGTTTTAACCCAGTCAAATTGTAGTTTAATATTCATATACAGAGCTGTATTGTGCTTTTAAGGTGTATGCCATCTTGAATCTCATACTGGAAGAAAGGTGATATGTAAAACAAAACAAAATAAATGCGATGACAGCCATTTAGACAGTAGGAACACCACAGCATATTTTGAAAACCAAAAGAGTAAGAAACCATGCTAAAGAATTAGCAATTACAAAGTGTAAGTTTACAGGAATAAAATCTCGCTTTAAATTCAGATCCAGCATGGTATTGTCAGAGAGAGAGAAAAATAGATACTATCATGATAATTTCTGCAGTTGCCCTTTAGTTTACAGACACTTATAAAATAATAAATACTTGCTGAGTGTCATCCTTTGCCTAAATAATTGATTGCTTAATGGTACTTTTCAGGGATTTTAATTCCCTCTGAGCTTAACAGAAGAATGAGGTGACCCTGTAATTGCATTTTAGTGTAGACACTTTTTCTTGCATGATTAGACAGCAACCTGAAAGGGTCAAAATTCAGAAAGATTTATTGACTTGTTTTAGCTTGGTAAGGCTACAAAAATTGATCTGAATTAAATATGTAATTGGAAATTCTATTCCCAGCTGGCATTTCATGTTAAAAGGTATCTGTCATTATTGTTGTAATGGAATATGTTTCAAGATCTAGCCATGTATCTTTCCCAAGGCTTCCTTTCCCATTTTATTTCCCATTGCTTTGTATATGTTAAATCTAGGAATGTGCAATTTGTTTGACACTGAAAATTACCTTAGTTTTTTGAACTGTCATGTATTTTCTTTTGTGTTAATTTCGGCTCTGGGAGGTATTATACTAAGCACATGAGGAGTTGAAATGTGAATATTGTCAGCTAGAAAGTGTATGATTATATATGAATGTGAGGGTCAAACTGGGGACATAGTTAAGTTCATGCTGGGTCTTCTGATTAAAGATGTCCCAAGAATAGTTGGAATGAGAACGTGGGCAGGAAGATAGAAAAAACTAGGAGGCAAACAAGTTTGGAAGCGGAATGATTGAAAGAAGAAGCAGAATGGAGGTGACTAGACAGAGATACTGTGAAAAAGGCAAAGAAGCCATACAAAGCGAACCATCTTTGGATGTTTAGCAAACAGTTGTCCAGCTTTAGTCTGGAACAGATCATGTGAACATTTCTGGACTACAACTCCTACTAGTGCCTCCTTTGGATCCAGAACCCTAGCCAAATCAAACTGAACCAATGGGAAGTTTATAATCTTCTTTTACATTATTTCATTTCAATAATTATCCTTTTAAAAATATTTTATTATTTTTTGTATTTTTTAATTTGAACAAAGTTTTCTGGTAACCAGTTGAATGTAAACCAGATAGAATTAGAATGCTGCTTATGAATTTGGACCATGGAGAAACTATATTTCCTGCGCCTACTAAAATAGCAACATTCCTTATTTTTTATGTTTCAAATTTTAAAAGATAAAATTTGCTAGTGGTTTTCATGTCAGTGTAGAAGAGAATCCACTCAGGATTTTAGTCTAAACTTGAAAAGGAACTTCAAGGTGCTGACTCCATACCTGAACAGATTTCCTGAATTTCTTTATCTGAGAACCTTCCATGGCCATTGGTATAGCATCAGACAATAAAAATTATAAGCAAAAGCTGAGCTCCTTCATAATATATATGCCAATAGTTGTTATGCTTCTCCTCTCTATTACTTCTATTACCTATTATCTCTATTACCTAGAACTTCTGAACAAGAAATTTCTATAAATCTTTCTCTATCAGAAATTGAGAAATTTGTCTGAATGATGCATGACATTAATAGGCCCAGACATGCTTATTTTGCTATAAACGCAGTGCTACAAAATCTGAATACAGGTTGAGTATCCTTTATCTGAAATACTTGTGACCAGAAATGTTTTGTATTTCATATTATTATTATTATTATTATTATTATTATTATTATTATTATTAGTTTTTGAAGTACCTGCAATAAGATACCTTGGAGACAGGATCCAAATCTAAAGAAAAAAATATTTTATATTTCTTATATGCATAACCTGAAGGTAGTTTTATGCACAATAATTTTAAATAATTTTGTGCATTGCACGAAATAAACCTTGTGTACATTGAACCAGCAGAAAACAAAGTTGTCACAATGTCACCCCATATGGACACTTTGGAATTTTGAAACATTTCAAATTTTGGAATTCCAAATGAGGGATGTTCAACATTTATATACTTCTGTCAGGCATTCATTGCCTAATAGCATAAAAAAGCAGACATATCTAAACTCTGGTACAAATCCATTTAATGTTATGAAGGAAGAATGAAAGGAAATTTGTTGTTGGTCCTCAAGAAACAGGGCCATCAAAAGGGGGAGGGGTGGTTCAGGGAACTGTGATCCAAAAAAGTAACTTCTATTGTTGTTATTTGTATAAATATTTCTAGAAGACCAGGTGATATATTGCTTCAACCAGAACACATTGAATGATATATTTTTAAAATTTTTAATAGATCATTAAATATCAAAGGTTCATTTATGTAATAATATTCCCAATATGAACAAATGTTTGTGAATGCTGGGCAATGAAGAAAGCTGACTGGATTAACAGAAATAATCCCAAAATTAATAAGGGAAGACCAATACGGTATTATTAAAAATAGAAGACTTGCAGACCCAATCAGAATTATACTCAATGCAATTAATCAAGCTACAAGAGAAAAAGAAAATCTAATGTTATTAAAATTGGATGTTTACAAAGCATTTGACATAGTCAACTATCAATATCTCCATCAAGTGTTTGAAGAATGTAATTTGGGGAGAGAGTTCTGTGAAGTAATTAAGGAACTTTATAAAGATAATCAAGTGCAATTACTTATCAATGGAACCAGAACAAGAACAATTAAGATTAAAAGTGGGACTAAACAAGGTTGCCCACTCACCCCTATCCTGTTTGCATTGGCAATAGAACCTTTAGCAAATTTTATTAGGAATAATGACAAAATTAAAGGCTTTAAAATTGGCAGGGAATTAATCAAAATTAATTTATTTGCGGATGATGCCATGGTTCTAATGGAATCACCAAAGGACACTATAAAAGAAGTTATTCATACCATTAAAATTTGATAATCTATCAGGGTTGGTCATTAACATTCAAATATCAGATATTTCACATAAAAATCTAACTTTGAAAGAGTTAAAAGAAATACACATCATTTCTGGGATAAAATTAGGTGAGAAAAAGTTAAAATATTTAGGTGTTTATATTCCCAAAATTTTAAACAATATAATTCAATCAAATTATAACCACTTATGGAAAAAAGTAAATAATCAAATGCACAATTGAAATAATTGGAACAGGGACATGTCAAACAAAATTAAGATAGTCAAAATGATGGTTCTCCCAAAAAATTTATTCCTGTTCCAAGTCCTTCTGTATAGTATCCCCAGCAACATAATTATGAAAAGGGACAATTCAATAAAAACTTGGATAGCAGGAGGAAATAAAAATAAAATTGCCAATTCAGTATTTTACTCCCCAGAACAAAATGGAAGATGGGGAGCACCTAATCTACAAGATAATTTTGAAGCCTGCCAATTAACAAGATAGTTAGAATTAGATTTTGATGACTCAAGAAAATGGGCCAGAATTGAAAAAAACAATAAACAGACAGCATAATTGTCTATGTTTAAAAGGATGTGTGGACAATAAAACTCTAAAAGAAATCAAGAGGGGACCAATGATCTCATCCATGGAGTGCTGGAAAAATGGCAAGGTAAATTACCAATAAATAAAGTAGATTTGCTCCCAATAGGATTATTAGACAATAAAAAAGAACAGATATTTCGTAAAGTGATAACAAATTTAAAACAAAATGGAATGAAATTGATAAGAGATCTCCTAACCCCAAATGGGACAATTAAGGATTGGGAAACAATAAAAGACAATTGTGGTCAAAGTAACTGGCTTCTTTGAAATGGACTGAAACAAAGGATTATGAACTGGAAGAAAAAGGAAGGTCCAGAAACAGGTTTTGACCAAATTTTAAAGTGGAAATTAGAAAAGGAGAAAGGCCTGATGGGTTTTATATATAAGAAATTAATTGAAAAACAATATAAATTGAAACAAACATTGTCTGAGATATGGAAAGAGGACTTGAATATCAATGACTCAGACACTGAATACTGGATCAATTCAATTAAAAAAATCAAACGCATAAGGATTAGAGAAACACAAAGGAAAATATTGACTAAATGGTTTAGAACCCCAATTCAATTAGCTCATATAACTAAATCAACCACAAAATTGTGTTGACATGGATGTGGAAAAATTAGCTCATATATGCATATGTGGTGGGAATGTGAAAAGTAAAATTTTATAACAAGGTAAAGAAGGAAATTGAAGATTTAATAGGATACAAATTGGTATTGAAAAATAAAGACTTCTTCACCAGTGAATTAGACAAGAAAGAAAACACTAAAGATTGGGGGGAAATTATAAAATACATGATAGTGGCCACTCAAGCAACTGTTGCCTTGGGTTGAAAAGAACAAAGAAAGTGGGAAGTTAAAAATGGATACCTAGCTGATTTTATGCTCCAGGATTACATCAGGCCGAATAAAAAAGAAATGGGATCTGAAATGGGGAAGATTGATAGATAAAGTCAAAGGAAAAGGAAAATATAAAGAACTGAACCATTCTCTTTTTTAAATTGATCAATTAAAATAAAATCTAAATGAAAGAAAGTACTGTTCCCAGGGGGGCGGGGGAAACCAAAAGTCACAAGTGGGAGATAAAGGTGGAATTAGCAAGGATAATGTTACTAAGAATATATCATTCGATATGTATATTGAAATGGTGATGGATTTTGATATTATTCTACCCGTGTTTACAATAAAAAAAACATTTAAAAAAGAAAGCTGTCTGGAGATAGATTTACTCACGTAAAATGTAGTAATGAAGGATTGCAGTTTTATAGATATGGTGAATTACACCAACAAGCCAACTAATGGTTGTGAAAACAAATCATGTTCTACTTCTCACTCAAAGCCAAAAGGACCAAACTGAAAGTATCATACTTTGCACATATCATGAGATGAAAAGATGATGATAATGCTAGGAAAAATAGAATACAGTAGGAAAACCACATTAAAGATGGTTTGAGTTGATCAAGGAAGCCACAGGCCTGAGTTTGCAAGACATGAGTAGGGCTAGTTCTGACTCATGGCTTTGCAGGTTCTTCATGCATAGAGTCACCATAGGTTGAATAAGAATTGATGGGACAACAACAGCAGCAACAGGGCTCATTGGAACATTGCCCTACCCACATGGAAATAATGAGTAGTTCATCACTGTAACGGGAGAGAACACTTAAAATATTGATGCAGTCACGTCAGTGAAGGCGAACTGTACAGGTCCTGACCACAAAATGACAACTGCATTTCTATGTGTATATATGTGCATTATCTTAGAAAGACCTATGTATTTGATTCTCAACCAAGTGAAATTTTCCATAAATTCAGGGCACATGCCATCTGAAATTATTCTGTTAAATTCCATTGTAAATGCTTTGTTTAAAATACTGACATCAGCATCTATCAAACACTGAAAGACTTTGAACTTGACAACAATAACGGTGCAGTCATTAACTGATTCATGTAAGCTCAGTTTTACATGAAATCGTTTGAAAAATCAGTTTATGTAGCCAAAATATATATACTGCAATGTGCAGACAATGCTGGCAAGCCTTTTGTAGCTCATTTCTGTATGATTTGATCTGCCTGACTCTGTGTCTGAAAATGAAAGGCAATACAATAGGGATGAATATTGAGATCAAAGAGTAAAACAGAATAAAAATATGAAGTGCTTCATTTTACTGCATGTTATGAAACTGTTCTGAAATTCATAATTGCAAAAATAGCTACCATACAGTAAGAGGTTTTTTTTTGCCAAACACTTAATGCCTTGAATTTAACACTGTACAATATACAACTCTCACTAGAGTCTGAACAACAGAAAGTCCCTGAGTTACGAACAAGGTAGATTCCATATTGCGTGTATCATACTTCCCATGTAAATAAAAAACACTGTTCAACAGATAATATTCTAGTTGAATAGCCAAAAATGACTGTTCTGTTCCCTGAGCTAACTCTCCTCAGGTGCTCTATTCTCGGCAAGAAAAGAATTGGAAACTCATAACAAAACGTGTAACAGTAAACAAAAAGGAAGGTAATTGTATTGAAGATCAGCAAACTAACCCCTCCCATGACCTGACCAATAAATGATTACTTAATAGAACAGATGGGTCTCTCAATTTCTTCCAGAGAGACTTAGGATTCATCAAACAAGGGGGGGGGAGTGGGTGGAATCATCTTCTTTCTGTAGCATTTCATGGGGTTCCGTCTTTTAGAAGAAATAGAATTTATCCCCCTGCATCATACAGGATTGCCTCCTCCACTTTTTAACTCAACCATTTCAAGAATACCAGCTCACTTTTTAAAACAAGCATTATTTTTTTAAACACCACTTTCCATAGGATTATTCCCCTTAAGCTCGTACATTAAATGAGACAGGCATTCTTTTCTTTTTGAAACACCACTTTCCATGGGATCATTCCCCTTAAACCCTTACACTAAAGGAGACATACACACTTTTTTTTAAAAAAAAAAAACCCCTTTATCAATGGGACCCACACCATCTTTAAATGGAAACAGACGGATCATTAACAGATCACCCACATGAACAGCAAACACCCACAATGAATGTTATAAAGTAATCAGACTAATCCACCACTTCCCATCACAAAGAAAAAAATATCTCATTTTAAGTGTTTCTATATGCAAGGAAAGAAGTGGAATTGATTTCTGCCCTTATTTGAAATTCTCCCATTTCTACATGCTATAGAAACAGAGTCCTATGAATAACCACCAGAAGCAGCCCTGTGTTGTTTAATGAGCTCCATGGGAATCCATCTTTGAAGTGTGTAGAAATGGGTGGGAATGGAGAAAAACTTCCTCTCATGACCCATAACTTGTCTGGCTCCTTCATCCTCCTGAGTAATTCTGCAGACCTAGGGATACCGCCCAGAAGTATCACTGGGGCTATTCTAGGTATGGAGAGCAGTTTTGTAGGGACTGATTCTGAATATTCATCAACGCAATGAGAACTCAATGCTTTTATAGAGTGATCAGTGAGAAAGAGAAATCTAGTAGATAGTATTTCTCCTTTATGTTCTCCTCTCTGAATGTTTCTTTGGGTTATGGACCTTTTGATATGCTTTAGTAACGGACCACCAAAATTTAAAAGACCACAATTAGACAACAGGATGTCTCTGAAGAAAAATTCGAGAATGAAATGGATCTGCCCAATAGGCTGAGATGGATACACTTTCCAAGCAAGCATACAGCCAGCAGAACTACACAGACTTGATATTAGGCAATAGGGATCATGAATTCCATATACACAAGTTTAAATCTGATCAAGGTGGAGGGACACTAATAAGAAATTGCAAATATTTCTTTATATAAATATTTCTATTAGGAAAGGAGAAAAATAGAAAAATGAACCACGGAACACAGGTGCTCTGATAAAGTGTTTTCTGATTAGTTACAGAGAAAACCAAACAGCAAGCAACCACTTAAGCTGCACTTATTTTCATTTCTTTATTTATTGCTCTACTTGGAAATTGACCATAACTGCCAAAATTGCTCCCCCACTCAGAACTTTGAAATGTCCCTCTGCACAGATGTTTCTACGAAAAAAAGCACTAAAGCAATCATCAGAAACTTATTTATTCCTCTTTTATGCCAAAAATATTAAGCATACATTCAATAGTATCTGAAATAAAACCTAATTAAGTGCTCATCTTTGGAGGTCAATTGAACCTTTTCACAGTTTACTAGCTGTGGGTTAATAGACTGAAGATTCAGGGTATATCTACATTCACCATTTAGGTCAATGTAAAAATGAAAAGGAAGCACACTTTGGAACCAGTATGAGGCCTAGATGGTACTTATATACACTGCAGAGACTGGCCTTGAAATGTTTCAGGATCTACAGTATATTATAAAGCACTAGCTATGCCTGGCCACGCGTTGCTGTGGCGTTGTCTGGTGGTGTTGGTGAGAACTTGTTGAGATAGTGGTGGTATTGAATGTCTGTTGTATGGTTGCCTTTATGTTTAGTATGCATTTGGTTGTTTCTATACTGTGAAAGTGATGAGGGTAGAGGGGGTCTATGTCCCTGTGTAGTACTGTATAGTATTTATACGTTGTCCATGTGTTGTGAATGCTTGGATTGTGTCCTGCTGCATAGTAGAAAGGTTTGGGCTGGATGGCCCCTAGGGGTCTCTCCAAACTCTTGTGCCTGTCCCCTGGGCTGAGTGCGTTGCTAGGAGACCAAGTGGGCGGAGCTTAGCCCTCTAACTGACAGCAATTGGATAAAAACAATTATTCCTCTCCCTCTAATTATGACTTTATTTTTCTTTTCTTTTTGTTGTATCAACCTAGAGCCATGGGTGATGGGTTGTGTTGTCAAATTTCGAGGTTGGGGGGCCTGTAGTTTTGTTGTTTTGTCCGCTGCCCTGATGCCATCACTCTTTTATATATAGATGTATAACCACACTGTCAAGCTGCCTTCAAATTGCATTAAGTTAAGTGTAGATACTGATATACCTTCTGTCACACTTTCATGTGCTATATGGTTATAATATGGGTGAAATCCTGAAAATAACTAGAAAATCCCTGCTAAAACTTGGAATCTTTCACTATTTCACTGACTTATTCAATAATTACTCACTAATTCACTCAGGTTGTTTTTGTTCTCTCAATATTCAGTTGCTATTTCTTTCTTAATTTTCTTTCTTATCCCCTAGTAATATAATGTCATCAATACATCTTGAAACATTGATTTTCCTTTCTCCAATTTTAGCCTTGTCTAAATCCCTTGTTAACTGGAAACCATTTTGGGTATTTTATATATTCCATCCTGACAGCATTTTCTTCTCCAGACTATAAGCCATACATAAAGAAAATAAATTTCTATTTCTTTAAGAGCAACCCATAGGTTTTTTGTTATGATCTGCACCAGTGTGGTCCGACCTGCAGCTCACCAATTCACTTTTGTTGATCCTTGCCCTTCTTACTGGAAAAAATATTTTAATTTAACATTTGGAAAAGAATCATTTACTCTTCTTACTGATTTACAAAATTTAATTCATTTTCTTGCTGGAATGTATCTGGCCCTCACATTCCTATACTAAAGTTTGATTGGCCTTTGGGTAACTAAAGGTTGGACCACACTGATCTACACAATGAAATGGAGTCATATCTATAAAGCATAGGCTGATTTGCCTCTGAAATTCTTTACTGCATCCCATTAGTCTATGTATATTTCAAATATGATTTCAGACAGCAGAAATGGTGGAGGACTGTCACAAAAATTATTTCAGTGGAGATGGAGCTGCCACATATGATGGAGGATGATTGTCACAAAGCTGAAGAACTCACTCATGTTGTAATATGTCTCATTTTACTGACTCATGACCCATCATTGGCACTGAGAAGATGAAGACTATGGTTTGAATCACAGATCAGCACCTTGTAGCATTTAATAGTGTGTTATTAACTAACTAAAAATAACTGCTCTAATTACTTTTGTGAATCAAGAATGTAAAGCCTTACAATTTAAGAAGTGCTACTAAAATGGTAACTACTAGTTCCTTTTTAAAGAACACAGACGATCCAGGCTCAGATCTAGTAACCTTTTGCTGACTTGTAGTTTTTGTTTGGAAAAGTAATGTGTCTGGGCTTTTTCTACTGTAGTGCTGGAATGCTGGAATGTCTTACTAAATGATGTACACTGGCCCCCTATTAAACTGTCTTGCTGGGAGCTCCTTTGAAATGCAAAATGCATGCATCAAATTTCATGATAAAACATTCATTTAGAGAGCTTTGGAGCCGCAGAGGAAAATAGTGGCATGGGATAATCAAATTCTGTTCACAATACTAGATTCTGAAGCATCCCAGTGTTTACCATTGTGTGAGAAAGTATAGTTCTGAACTTAAGAACCCACTGTTTAGGGAAGTGGAGGGTGAGACTCCATACTGATATTGGTGAGATACTGTTACTCAGCAGTGCTCATTGCAGACCCCTAGAGAGCATCACAACATATTGGCTCTCTCTGTCCCATATCACATTCTACATTAGCATGAATTTTTCAAGCCAATTTCATTGGATTTTTTCTTCCTTTGAGAAATGGAATATTTGTATTCAGAATAAATTCCACTACAATAGTATCATAACTGTACTTTCTGGTTTAAACAATAATTAGTTGGAGGATTATAAAACGGATTTAGCATGTTGCATACTCTTGATAAATGCATAAAGCTAGAGCCAAGAATTAAATCTTCAGACTCCAAATATGAAATGTGAAGTATCAACAATGAATTGAGACTTGTTAAACAGCCAGATACTGACACTGAACCAATATGCATTAAAGCTTGATACAGCTACTTTTACTAGTAATGTCTAATGATGATTTAACTGTGTGTGGTTTTTAAACTATTTTAAAAATATATTTCTTTTTAGTTGGTTTATTAAATAAATATCAAATAAAACAATAAATAATAAATAAATATCAAATGAGTTTGAGAAACACTATTGTAGAGTGTTGTTAGTCCTGCTTTTTCATAGCACTTGGAGGGTCTTGAAACCACCTTATGTCCTAATTGTCCCCTTGTTCCATAAGAAATGATTTTCTGCCTAAGGTGAAATTTTTCCATTGCACTCATACCATTCTAACAATGGAGGACAGTATACAGTATTCCTCATATTGCGGACTTCACCTCATGTAAACTTGGTTGCATATCTATAACCACCACCACTTCCCAAAGGAAAAACAAATGTTAGCCCAATTATATAAGGTTTTCTCTGTCAAATATTTTAAAACAGAGGATTTTTTCAGAATCTGGCTTTCATTTATGAGGTCTATATAAGGATCCTGTTTATGTTGCCCTGTACAATCTTATTTCATTATAATTAGTGTTTGTTTATAAACTATTAAATATTATATGTTGTAGAACTAATGTTTTCTCTTGATTTGAATAAATATCATATGGTTCTTTTAATAATATTGCTTTTTGAGTAGTTGGATGTGTAGCATCTAATACAATAGATCACTTTTTGATTTTCTGTTGGAATTTTGTTGGAATTTAAACATCAGATAACTCCCAGAAATCAATTGTAAATGATGTCATTCCATTTACTTTGGTAACAATTTCAAAGTGATTGTAAATTAATGTATGGTGTGCTTGACTGGTTACCTACTGTGGCTACTTTTTGAATAACAAGATGACGCTAGGAAATATGTAGGCAAGATACATACCTAGTATTGCTGTTTCACATACCCCTAGTACATGTGTGTGTGTGTGTATGTGTGTGTACACACACACTAGGATGTGATAAATGGCAGAAATATTTCAAATTTTGTTTTGAAATTTTGATGGCTCCTGTTTCAATTTGAAAAATGGGAAGGGGGGAATTATTTTGAATCTGAATTTCTGAAGTTTTGTTATTGTTTCGTTAGTTTTGTTCCATTGGTGGCAATGGAGAAACTTTATAGGCTCATTTCTCCATCATTTTTATGGCTATTAGGCTGAAACTGGGGACAAATGTAGCAAATATTTATGACTGTTAGCTCGCCAAATTTCAGAATGTTTCATTCATCCAATGATTTTAAAGAAACTTTTTAATTGTTTACAAATATATTTTTAAAAAAACAAAAAAGGTATACTTTTGTATTTCTCCACAGTAATAAAACAATAATAGGGGATAATTCCTGCAAAGTTTCAGAAAGATTTGGTCACTCACTGATTTTTAGGATTTTTTTCAATTTAAACACCTTGGGCAAGTCACACTCTCTCAGCTTCAGATGACTTTGAACTTTCAAAAAATACAGATTTCAGAATGAAAGTTGCCACATTTGTAGGATTTTTAATTTTGATTTTTTTTTCAATTTTCAATTTTTAACCTTTTGAATTGGGTTGGACTAGATGCTTTGTTCAGGGTCTGCTTCAAGGTCTCAGTTTTTGGGTTTGAAAATTCAGAATCTGGGATGAGATACTGGACAAATGAATAGCTTCCATTTATACTTTTCTTTAAATTAGAATGGCTTTAATTGAACTTGTATTAATGAAGGAACATTATTCGTAGTTGGGAATACCATGGTGTAAATGTGTGTTCCCCATATATAAATAGATATGGTCATATCTAACTGTTAAGTCAAATCAATCATACAATCAATTGTTTGAATATGAAATGAAGGCAATGATTATGAATGAATAGCCCTTAAAACCACTGCGCCTCTTATTTCCTCAATTTTATCTAAGTGGCAGCATAACATCAAAATTAACAAATAGCTGAAGATCCAGCTATTACCTATTTTTTGTTGTTGTCAGTTAAGTTCTAAAAGAAACCTATATTTCATAAAAGCAGCTTGCCCTGACCAATCTGAATGTGAAAGCTCCACCCAACTAGAAATGTTTTCCTTGAGATAAATCATTTGTATTGGCACTCTCAAGTCATCCACTGCAGATTAAAGTTGACCATACTTCACTTTAATTTTTCTTTTTTATCTAGAAACTTCAAGAAAAACATTGTTATGTCTCTAAATTGGAATGGACTATATGATAGAGAGAAGAAATGTTTCTATGGCTCCCAGTATGAAAAATGATGTGGTCTCTGCTTGCCTAGATGAAAAGTAAAAAAAGATGACTGTTGCCTCAGTGAAGGGAGAAAATGGGGTTTACAGAGTCTTCAGTATAAAGGGACAGCAATGGTTCATGCATACTTCTTACAAATAGCATGTACAATCAATCGTGGTTAATGTGCAGAGTCAAGGAAGCTACAGTAGGCCAGACAGCTTTGTTCAGCACCACCAGCTTTGTAAAAATACTAACAATATCAATCTTACAAATACATCAACAATTGCAAACTGCCTGGAAAACAGTTAGTTAAAGGTGTGACAAAGGAGAATAAGGAAGTTGCAGAACAACTTTTTGAATTTGTTGTATCTTTCTTGACTGAGAAATAAGGATAAGTATATGAGCTTATGATATATATTTTCAGAGAAGAGAGTCTAAACTGAGGCAAACAGTAGTGACATGGTATAGACCTTAGCAATAAATGAAAAAAAAATCCCATCTCATCAAACAATATTCATGAAATAATTCTTAAATGAACTCATATGTGAAATTCCTGATTTTCTAACAAAGAAGTTACTTGTTCTGGTGGTTTTTGTATCAAAGGACTGGAAAGCAGCAAATAGATCACTAGGGGGTTTTTTTTTTAAAAAAACAAGAACCAGGTGGACTGCAGGATTTTACATTTAATTTTTGTTCCAAAAACTGATAGAAAACACTTTCCAATATCAAATATACAGAACAGCAAACCTTGCGGAATATCTTCATGGATTTTACAACAATAATTCTTTAGTATCTTATTGAAACTGTCAACAAATATGTGCAGCAGACATGTTTAACCGCGGTCGGCAGAGAAAAGGCAGCGTTGCGGATCTGCAAAGAGAGAGAGAGGAAGGGAGGGAGGGGAGAGGGAGGGGGAAATCCAGGGGTGTCAAACTGACTTTCATTGAGGGCCAAATCAGCCTTAAGGTTGCCCTCAAAGGGCTGTTGAATCCATGGATGGAGAATCAGTGGATACAGAGGGCCAACTATAATTTCTTTACATAGTGCCCAGACCTGGCCTGTGGGCTTTGAGTTTAATGTACGGTAGGATGACCCAAAAAACAGGCCCATACTTTTTTCTCTTGCATTATACTGAGTTCCAACCTCATTCAAAGAAGTTGAATTGTGAATAATACTTGTGTTGCATTAGCATCCCATACCATTTAAAGGTGTTCTACTGGGCAAAAAGAAGTACTTTTACACTGAAATTCCCTAGCATAATATATGGGAGTGGCAACTTAGATGTCTTCAGAATTGGGTTAGAAATATCAGTCAAAAGGGTTATATGCTACCTTCAGAATCAGCAGTAGAATGTTTTTTTAATACCATTTGATGTAAAAGAATTCTAGGTGAAGGTTACTGCCCTCATGTCTTGCTTGTTTGTTTCCTGTAGGTATCTGATTTGCCACTGTTGAAAACAAGCTACATGACAAGGTTTTGGTCTGCAGCATATTTCTGCTCATCATGACTCAATGGAGTGCTTCAGCTTCCACTGCCAGTGGAACAGAAACCTTCTCCCCACCACCTTGTTGCACACCCCCCATGGAATAATAAACTTTCTCCTAGCTCTATACAATAGCATTTCAGATTGGGTACATGCTGCAGGAGGCAAAGGGAAGAGTTGATCATGGCAGAAACACGGGTTCCTGCCCTTCATTAACTTATTTAGTCTGCTTAATTTCTGCACTCGCAAAATCTTGAGCTTTCCATTTTTGTTCTTGACTGTTTAATAAATTTGCAAATTTGTTTCATTCTTTCATGAAGGTTTTTCAAAAGCCTTCTGTTGTCCTTTGGGAGGCTGGATACATTAGTTTTTTAATCCAAGAATTTGGCCGGCTACACAAATCACTATGGGAAAATAAAAACAGCATCTCATCAAAATTGATAAAACTGACTGAGACTGCCATCAACAATATAAATATGATAGACTCTTGCACTAGGAATACATCACCGATATTGGTACTTTATGGAATTCCACTACGCATAAAAAACAAGAATTTTCTGGGTATAATTCCCTGGGAAGAACATGCCATAAATAAAAATGAGAGGAAGAGTAACATGATTAATATGCTAGAATTCTTAGAGAAATATATTTTGCTAATAAAACTTTTTTATTCTAATTTTAATAGTATTTTTGTATAATGATATTATGTTATTATTATCTCATATAACAAGCACATGTGTCTATTTTGTCATGTGTACAAATGGGTATGAATATATAATGAGACATCTTTTGCATAAAATAAATAATTAACAAAACTAGCACATATATTTTTGGTGCTGTTCTTTCCTTTAAATTTAGAAAATTCAGAAGGATATTTTTTATTTTGGGAAGACTTATTTTTATTCTATTTTACTCTATTTTAATCCTTTTTAATTGATGAACTTCTAAATAGAAACTCTAGTAGTTTAAAGTGCCTTCTTTTTCTTTAACTCTTGGGCTAATCTCTTCTGAAGCATTCAGTGCAACACTGCTGTATAAGAATTACTGGAACAACTGAATATTTTCATATACTCCTTAACCTGCCCATTTGGAGTCAACTTATACTTCTGAAAAATAACCATGGCCATTTGTAATTTCTCAAGTGTAGTGTTGCTGTCTTTACCACATTTACTAGGCTTAGGCAGAGATCAGTTTGACCACAATTGATTTGTAATATTTGGTGGTCCATTAAGTGTAATCCCTGAAAATAGAATGGGGAGGAGGGAACCAAAATGCTGGAAAAAACGGACCAAGAGAGCCGGATTTATCAGCTACTGGAGAGGATGGAGTTTAGTCTGCAATATACCTGAGGCAGGGGTCTGCAGTGGGGCTCCTGGAGAAGATGGGATTACTTCCAGTGTCTTTTCTCCCTCCCCAGCAGCGAAATGTCCATTTCTTTTGGAAATGTTTCCTAGACTCCTCCTCCAGAGAGGGCTGTGCTGGGAACTTGTTTTCCCAGCACCACTTGCATGGGGTGGGCATTGAAAAGTATCTGAGTTCCTCTAAGAGCATGATGGGAGTTGAAGTTTCTCTCTCTCTCTCTCTCTCTCTCTGTATCTCAGCCAATAAAAGGCCTGGTTTTATCCTGGTTTGGTCCATATCCAAGTTTCTCTCTCTCTCTCTCTCTCTCTCTCTCTCTCTGTATCTCAGCCAATAAAAGGCCTGGTTTTATCCATACTCTAATTGGCTGAGAATGGGCACAACTGGCAGCTATAATTCCCAGAACTCTCTCTTGCAGTTTGTTGTATTTTAAAAAATGCTATGGTAAAAACTTAAAATAATTCTTTAAAAATCAATAGATTGGTGAATTGTTCTGAAACATGGCATGCCTGCAGTTGTAAATGGGGTTTAAAACTGAGGTAGGTTTCATGTAGATAGGTTTTACAATTATGATTGAGGGCTGAGCCTTTGAAGTTTTCCATTGTAACCAATGGGCCAAATTTTTGCCAAATGAAAATAGCAACACTCCTCCCAATTCGAATAACGTCCCAGTAAACAGAATGAGAGGATAGCTGAAAATGGACCTCGAAATGGCTGGCCTTTTGGTTGAATTGCACAAGCCTAGCTTTTGCCTCAAATACAGAAGATCTCCATTTCATATAGATTTGAAAAGTTGAATAAAAGTTCAAATCACCTATTGGTTGATGGTGATCTCATGAATGTCATAGAGATTTGAATTTTTTAGGCAAGAATTACTTAAATATAGTTTTGCAAGTTTCCTCTCACAAAAATATTTTCCTCTGAAATATAGCCTACAGCACCTGGTCAGGACTTGCAAACTGGTCTCTCCCATAAATGTTCAATGGATATTCCAGTGTCCACTTTCACATAGTAGACTGTCAATAGATGCTCACTGTGATTGTAGTTACACAAATCTATGAACTTTCCTGGAAAAAACTGATTCAACATAGTAAATAACTATATCTTCCATAACAAAACACAAATACTTTTCAGAAAAATGTATCACTACATCTAGTAACAAAATTGAAAAATTGTTCTTTTAAAAGAAAGAGAGAAAAAAAGGATTTGGCTAGAGATACAATGTGACCCTCAGTGACAGTTTCAGATAATCTCCCATGGAGAGATAACCATATAACAATGAACTGAGCAATTATAATTCATCATACATATGCATCATGCACATTTTAAGTTCTTTGGTTTAGGTACAACAAGGAAGTGACTATGATAAAACAAGAATCTTTTTCCCAGATGGAATGCATTGATCATGGCCGATGAATAATGAATGCATCCAAAACGTTTGTTTGGCCTCTGTGTTTGTTCATGAAGATTAATAGACCAACTTGCTCAGTTACTCTCACCACAGGAGATTCCATACATCAGAGAGTCAGGATGCCTTATTAACATGCAAATATTTTCTCCTCTGCATCATTCAAAATTGTGTTTGTATTATCAACACTGAAAAGTGGATTTCATGGGGCAAGAATTTGATCTACATGAGAGTCTAAAAGAACAACTAAACATATTTAGACATCTTTTTAAAAGTATTTGGATCCCCCTGCACATAAAAACAGAGCCTGTAGGAAATGCAAAGATTTTAGGGAATGGGGTAGGGTGAAGTGCAAATGTTTCCACTTCTAGTACGAGGTGTAAAGAAGGCTGACGCATTCTGTTCATTTCGTGCTGAACAATCACTTCATCACATTGGGGGGGGGGGTTAGAATCCTAGAATCCTTCCCTGCCAGTCCAGCGATGGATGGGCATGCTGCCCAACATATGACATGGCTGGACGTCTGGTGGAGACCCCACCCACAATCTGAGTGGAAGCATTACTGCACAGCTTCAGCGACGCTTCCCCCATGTGATGGGGAAACATTGCAGTGAGGGAGCAGCACACAGAGTGACTGATTTGTCCCACTGCCCCTCCATTTGGTGGCAAATGTGATAAGGTCCTATGTGCCAGACAGGGCAGGCAAAGAGCAGAACACAAAGAAAAGAAGAAGAAAAAAAGAAAAAAAGGACTCTGGCCACAAATACTATAGAGTCATGCTGGAGAACTGAGAAAATGCCTTGAGACGACATATTTAGTCAGACATAGATAAATGAATACATGATTAATGATCCTGTGGATATGCTGAGTATTGAGCAATCTGGGGATTGGGAAGAATCTCCTGTCTTTGGGGCTGATTTCTGGGTCTTTGCCCTCACCAGGCGCCAATGAGGTTTAGGGGATTATACCCTTTAGCTCAGTGGTTCTCAATCCCCAGACGTTTTGGCCTTTAACTCCTAGAAATCCTAACAGCTGGTAAACTGGCTGTTGTAGGCCAAAACATCTGGGGACTCACAGGTTGAGAACCACTGCTCTAGCTAGTCTTCTGGTATCTCTCAGGGGCTTTGGTGTTTCACCCAGGAGAAGCTGGGGATTCATTTTGACCACCACCAAGAAACATTTAAGTGGATAACAATTAATAAAGTTGTCCTTAGTTCATTCCAATTCTGTTGCTTGCTGCAACCCTTCAGATCCTCCTAACCCCCACCCTTGAGGGATGGCGATCTTTGGGGTCTTCAAAGGGAAATAGCCGGCTTTGCGACTACCCCCACTTTGATCCATGGGGAGAACGGAGCTTAAAGCTCTACTGATCATCTGGAATGGTTTGGTCAGCCGAGAACCCTCAGCAGACCTGACCTGTCGCCATCTCCGCCCAACAGAAGTCCTCTTGCATGGTCTCTTTATTCTTCTGGTTTGTCAGCAAATGACAAATGGGTACTGGTCCTGTAGATATAGGGGTCATACAATAGTTATCCTTTTTTGACTATAGCTTCCATAATTCTCCAGTTAGCATGACCAGTGGTGAAACAGGGAAATGAGATTCTGAAAAGTTACAGTTCAACAGTAATGTCTACATGCTGTAGAATAGTGGTGTGGTATTAGTTCACTTTCTTCATCCATAATGTTATTATGGTGAGAATGGTCATTCCTGTTTGTCACAAATATCTTTAATGTTGGGTTGCAGTCGTACTTTCTGTTTACCTCCTGGTATGTTTGCCTCTTTTGATATAAGATCAATCTGAGTAGAGAAATCAGCTTCTTTAAATGAATGTAATGCTCAACTTCTACCATTAAATGTTTGGATGATTTTTTAGATGACATTTTGAGTTTTGAATGGAGCACATATGCATTATTCATCATTACTTGTCTCTTCAAAATGGATAGAAGATGCAATCTGGAAAGAACTGGATTCTTATTTCTGTGGCACAAGCAGCCAGTGACCCACACAATTCACTATAGACATGGAGCAAATACATTTTAGTTTTTGATTCATCAGCTGCAAACAGAATCTCGGGGATAAGAGGGGCCTCTCAACATTGGGGAAATCCAGCTGGAAAGAATAAAGGAGTGTAAGATTTTTGTGAAGTTGCATTCACATATTCAGGTATCCCCTAATGTTGTGCAATAATTATTATGTGGATAGAAACCCATGAAATCCCTGTTTCCTACAGATAAATGGCCTTCCTGTTTCTGGCAGGAAAGCTCTTTATTAAAAATAAAATCTACCCAATAATTCTACAGAGCACTTTAGAGCCATTGAATAATCGAGAATATTGCAGAGGAATATTCATTTTCACCCATAGTAAAGAGAAAACTGTAAAAGTTATCCGTCCTTGCATGGTCCCATTTCAATGTCACTGTAAATACCTTTCTTAAACAGCCCTGTAAATTTGGGCAAGGGACATGAGGACCTGGGGCTTCAATTTTGCACCTCCTGGAGTCAGCCTAGTAAACAGGAGTTACTTTAAAAGTGATGCCCACTTTTCTATTCTCTTGTCATATGGTGGCTTCCTAGTGTTTTTGTGCCTGAGAATGGCTTTGTAATTTTCCTTTATGCTAAAATCCTTGATGTAGGTGATTGTAGGGAGGGTTTGATGCATGGTTCATCCCACCTCCTTTGTGTGTCTCCCCAAATAACACTGACCACTCCAAAACACTTGGACCTTCTCCAAATTCAATTGGGGCAGAGCATTTGACCCTGGCAGGAGTTGTTCTGTCATGATATAAAGAGATTGTCTTAACAGCCTAACTCATCATTGGAGACTAGGCCTTTACAGTCTCTGCAGCACCTTAAGAGAGCCCTGATAGATGCTGATAGTTGCACAGAAATTCTCCATGTGACACAGGCTCTATAATGTTTAGAACTCCCAAAATCTCTGGCATGGCCAAAGTGACTGAGGCTAGAAGATCAGAGTTTGGGAATCATTGGACTAGAACAGTGGTTCACAATCTTTTGTTCCTCCAGGTGTTTTGAACTTCAGCTCCCACAATTCGTAACCACTAGTAAACTGTCTGGGATTTCTGGGAGTCCAAAACACCTAGAGAATCTAGAGGACCACAGTTGGGAATCATTGGACTAGAAGAAGCCGCCATTGTATGGAATGGAAGCTTTTTAAGCTGGTCCCCACATGTCTGGCATAATGTGTAGTAATTTAAGATGATCAGGACTTGCCTTGAATCAATTTAAGCAGTTAATGGAGAAGGCGGGACCTCTCCAGGCTAATACTTTAATACCTCCCCCAAATGGCTTGGGTAGTAGGCAATTGTGACTGATCATTCTTTAAAAAAATCTTTTAAGTGAATTTTGACAGGTTCACAATGCCTGTTTGTTATTAAGGTATATATCTGCTTTCTGCTCCCAGCAAATAAAAATTACATAAATCTAAGGTTGGAAAGTAATTGTATTGGCTAGCTACAGAACTATATCTGCATGTTTTAGAATATCACTTTGCACGTTTTGCTTTATATGTATGTCAAGGAAGCCATATGTGATTGATTTTGGCCATGTTAAAATACTTAAAATAAGTGAAGCAATGGCGAAATGGTGATGAAATACACAGTCCTCTAAAGGAGACCTCTAAAAATTGATTTATTAATAGGCTACTATTGTATCATTTTTGTAGGAAACAACAACAATCTTTTGATTCCTCCTGGCTTCTTAGACCTACTCGCTTCAGTTGTTATCACAGTTCTGCCTTCTTCCAGCCTTGCATCTTTCTCATCATGAGGAATGGGGTGAGAGTAGCCATAAAAGTGAGATGCTCTTATTTAAAATTCTTCAGATGAATTGCTTGACACATCCTGCTGTTATATGACAATCAATTTATCAAAACAGAGTGATTGGCAAACATTTCAGTTCTATTTAAGCATGCTTTAGTATGCAATTATTCTTAGAGAGGAAATTAAGTTGCATTCTCTGTTTTTTAATGTTTTTAACATGTGTATTCTTAAAAATCATTTTATGCTGTTTTTAATTGCTTAAATTGTATTATTTTTCACTGATTTTATCTGTGAGCCCTCTTGGGTTCCACTAAGGGAGAAAAGAAGTATATTAAATAGATATTCGACATTTGAAAAATGTCAGCATTAATCTGTGATGGCTAAAAACCTTACTTGAAATTTTAGACCAGGGGTCCTCAAACCTTTTAAGCGGAGGGCCAGTCCACAATTCTTCAGACTGTTGAGGGGCTGAATTATCATTTGAAAATAAATATGAACAAATTCCTGTGCACACTGCACATGTCTTATTTGTAATGCAAAAAAAGCAATGAAAGAACAATACAATATATTTAAAAATAAAAACAATTTTAACTAACATAAACCTATCAGTATTTCCATGGGAAGTGTGGGCTGCTTCTAGCCAATGAGAAAGTCAAGTTAATTAGGATTGTTGTTGTTGTGTGCCTTCAAGTCATTTCAGACTTTGGGTGAGCCTAAGTCAAAAACTGAGGGTGAGGGCCAGGTAAATGATCTTGGAGGGTCGCATCTGGCCCACGGGCCTTAGTTTGGGAACCCCTGCCTTAGACGGTACAATGCAATTTCAAGCTGCATTATATGGTCAGTGTAGACTCATACAATGCAGTTCAATGCAGTTAAACTCCATTATACAAGTTTACACTGATTATATAATGCAGTTTCAAACTGTGTCATATGGCAGTGTAGATGGAGCCTTACTGGAAGGTAATATTCCATTTTATAGACTTATAATAGTGAGTGCTGACAATTTGGTTTGAGTATGTGGTAGCATTCATTGGTATATCTGTGAGTTAGAAGACATACTTTTTTCTTTGGAATGTAAATATCCACATATATATATGTCAATATCCACCAGATTCTGGACATTTCCTGTGAGATATGTTATATGTCACATTTGCAATGCCATTGCATTTTGTCTTGTATTTTTAGTAGAATTGGAAAGGAAACTTGCAGTTATTGCTACCCAATGCCTGCAGATTTTTATCAGCTCTCATTCATAAACAAATGGATTGAAGATGCACAACAATCCAGTGAGACTGTCTTATTATTTTCTGTCTATATGTTAATACGTATGCTCAATATTATGGCCATTTAAACTTTACGTACATATTAGGCTTGAGCAATCCATGAAAAAATTGATCCTAAACTCGCTTCAAAAGTATGGGGCGCTAGCATTTCGTTTCTGATGTCATTTCTGAATTTTGTCTTCAAAAATTTCAAAATTTAATGAAAATTCATACATTTCAAAAGTAATTCGTTAATGGTGGATGCGCATGCGCAGAGCCCAAAAAACAGCAGGCAATCATGGTTAGAAAAAATGTGAGTACTTCATCTATGTCTTCCTGATTATTGAGAAAATAAATCTTATTATTAGAGACATTTTGGCCCTACTTATATTAAATTTGCTGTTTTACTAATTATCTCTTTATAACTTTTCATTTAAGTAAGTAATGTAATATTTACTCAGTTATCTAAACACATGAAGCAAATGATGTTATCAAAGGCAACATAATGAGATGCAGCATCAGTAAGAGACACTAAAGGTCATTTGCAAGGCAAAGAAAATGATTAATTATCAACCTCATAATGAACTTCAGAAGCTAAACATTAGACATAGGACATGTCAACCGACAAGATTCTACATGGCCTTGGTAATTAAAGTAGCCATCACATATCTAAAATGGAACAGGTTCAGGGGGGTGGAAGAGAAACTTTATAATGTAAAAAAAGGAAAAGGTAAATGAGATGAATATAGACTTAGTGAGTTATACTTTGTGCATGCTTCTTTAATCTACTTTTTGACTTATGACAGCCTCATTTATTTCTTAAAGTTTGCATAGTCATAAAATACTCAGAGGTGGCTTGCCATTGCCATCATTCAATATATAGCCTTCAGCATCTGATATTCCTTGGTGACTCTTAATTAGCTTCCAAAATCAGATAGATCTAGTGCCTTCATGTTATTTAGGCCAGTAAAGTCTTACATTGTCCTATACTAAAATAGGGCTGGTTAGACAGTGAACCTAGTTAGTAATAGCTAACTTGAATAGAAACAAAATATGATTTAGACTGGAAAATCGAGGTCAATGTTAATAACTTTAGCTTCTTATTGAGAAAAGCTGGATGCAGTTTATATGAGGTTTTCATTTTCTCCTTGTAGCCATCTATTTCTTTAATTTTTTTTGTTATCGTTCTATTTTTTTATTCCTTTTTCTTTGTTCAAAGAGGATTTTTTTCATTCTGTTCTTGCTTGGGTTCCTCTTTCTTTTTTCTTCAATTTATTTTTCTTGTTTGTTTGTGTGCCTCTTTTACTTTTTTACATTTTGAGTAATTTTGTATCAATTCAAAATACCATATCTCATTTTGTAATACACTTTTATCCCTTCTTGGGTTTAAAAAAGGAAGTTTGACTCTTATGTGGTTGAAAAAGTGCCTCCTTTAGCTATGGCACCTCATTCATCCGCACACGCACACACCTGCTTCCATTCACCTATGGCGCTTCATTCACCCACTTTTGTACTCAATGAAGTAAAGTGCCATAGTTGGAAGGAGAGTGGGTGCATGGGTGAGTGAGGCACTGTACTTGAAAGGAGGCAGTTGGGTACACAGGTGAGTGGTAAGGGCAGCATTAGTGAATATATGATAGAATATATGAAAATATAATATAGAAGCTGCACAAAAAACTATAGCTCTGGGTTGGAAAGAGCATAGAAAATGGGAATTAGAATAAATGGTTTGATATTTAGCAGACTACATGCTCCAGGATTACATTTTTGAAAGGAGAATTAAATACACAACAGGCCGTATCAAGAAGAATTGGAACTCAAAATGGGGAATTTTGACAGATAGAGTAAAAGGAAAAAGAAACAAGAATTGAATCATACTCTCTTCACAACTGATCAATTAAAATAACACTTTAATCAAGGATACAACTGTTCCTGAGGGTTGGGGGTGAGAAGGGAGGGAGGGGAGAAAAATATTACTTTGAGAGAAAATGTAAGTGGAATATCATTATTTGTTTGATCTATTTAACTTTGCAGAATTGTTATTGAGATTTGTATGATTCTACTTGTGTTTACAATAATTAAAAATGGTTCAAGAAGGGGGTTCCATGGGTGAGTAAAGTGCCATAACTGAAATAAGGTGGGTGGATGAAACTGTAGTTTGTATAGTGCAGCAAGACCCATGGAGAGGGAAGCACAGTGTCTTCTCTATGCTAGCTACCATGTTTTCAGCAGGGAGGCTATCTTCCCACACTAGCAACAGTATATGCAGGTTGTCTGCCAGAAGTATGTTGAGGCGATAAATGAAGGTTGTGACTATTATGTCGTAAAAGCAAAAAATAGCAATTTGAGGAGGGGAGGGGGGAAAGGTTTGGGTATAACTATTATATTTACATGGTAAATATCAATGGAATATATATCTAACAATGATATGAACTAATAAAATAGTTTGTAATGTTTGTTGTTCGATATAAAATGAAAATTAAACTGATAATGTGTCAAATATGTGTTAATAAGGAAAAGTTATCCGAGAGAGAGAGAAAGACAAATGTATTAGTGTACCAGGGATGTTTCCTAAGTATGTTCTGTCTGTGTGCATATGCAAGTTGTCCACAGCCATTGATTCTTTATTGTGTTTGTGCTTTGGTATTACTCTATCTGGATGGCTCACACTTTTTTCTTCCTTCAGTATATAATCCTAGAGTACCAAAGATTAAATTGGAAAGATGATAAAAAGGGAAAACTGAAGTTGCCTTCTATTATATTTGGCTAAGTGATAACACAATAGAAGTAATGAAAGACAACTGAGAATAAGCATAATACCTTCTGAACTATCATTGGTCTCACTTTGAATGGATGAAATCATTTCATCCCTTCTCAGAACAGCTGTTGGGTTAAAACAAATATTTAATCCCATCTAGAGCAGCCCTATCAGAATCAATAGGACTTAAATCAGTTATGACTAATACATCCAATTAATTTCAGTATCTAAAAACTACCCTTTTAGATGGTCTCGATTATATAGTTGAAATTGCTAATGATATCCGATAATCATATAATTTAGAAAAAGACAAATTTCTCCAAGACTACCTGCAATTACTTTGTAAAATTCTGGTGAATGGGGATAGTAAAAGCCCAAACATTCAATACTTAATTCAAAAGAATGTCCTGCTGAATTTTTGACCTGGATAGATTCCCCACTTGCTGCAATCTATGCATTCTTCAACTCATACAGAGATAAATTGTCTATACTCTGAAAAAAGCACATTCTCTGTATAAACTTAAAATATAATAAATTGTCTCCTAAATCTTTGTTATTTTCTTCTAGAATCAAATATGTGGCAATCTCTTCAGACGTATTATCCAATAATGTATGAAGCAGAGCAAGAAATTTTTATCTATAAAATTTTTAGCATGAATAGCTGAGCACAGAAAATGGAGACTTAGGAAAGCAATTTGTACTTTGATAAAAAAAACACATACACACAAAAAGATGCTGGCGTCATCTCCTATTTTATTTAGAAGAAGCCAAAATTAAAGGGAAACTACTTCTAGTAAACTTGACTACTACTGTGTCCTCTCCAACCCTCTGATTCGCTAATGCTCAAAGTTTTTATGTGCATCCAGGTAGTTCTATTACATCTGTCTAATGTTCTCGTTGCACTTACTTTGTGCTTAAAACTCTAAGAACAAATTAGGGACCCTTACACACAGCTGTATGAAATCCACATTGAACTGGATTATATGGCAGTGTGGACTCAGGGCCCTTCCACACAGCTATATAACCCAGAATATCAAGGCAGAAAATCCCACAATATCTGCTTTGAATTGGGTTATCTGAGTCCACATTGCCATATAATCCAGTTCAAAGCAGATATTGTGTGATTTCCTGCCTTGATATTCTGGATTATATGGTTGTGTGGAGAGGCCCTAGGTTGTATTTCGTTATCTTATATCACCAACTGCTTAATGCATTATATATCCAATGCACAGTACAGTATACCCTAAGGCACCTTCTGCCATATAATCCAGTTTAAACCAGATAATATGGATTTTATATGGCAGTGTAGAATGGGTCTAGGGGCCCATCCAGACAGGGGCCCAAGCACGTGCGCTTTTACTGGAGGTGTCCAAACGACGCCTCCAGTAAAAGTGAATTCATTCAGGACAGAGCAGGAAAACCCTGCTTTGTCCTGATTTAATTTGATACTGGATTAGACCAGGGTCTTCCTGAAAGACTCGGGTCTAACCCAGTATGGGCCCTGTGTGGACTGCCTCCTCAGTAGTCCTGGGACATATGCACAGCTCTCTTGGTATTGAATTCCAGATCTGGGACCCCTCTAATCTTAAACACCACATCAGCTGAGTATTATCAGCAAGTAGTTTATTGAATAATATATAAAATCCAAGCAATAAAAATTATACAAAAAGTATAGTTCAAAAGGTTATTTATTTATTTATTTATTATTTACAGTATTTATATTCCACCCTTCTCACCCCGAAGGGGACTCAGGGCGGATCACATTACACATATAAGGCAAACATTCAATGCCTTGACATAGAACAAAGACAGAAGACAAACGCAGGCTCCGAGCTGGCCTCGAACTCATGACCTCTTGGTCAGAGTGATTGGTCTCAGCTGGCTGCAGCTGGCTGCTCACCAGCTTGTGCCACAGTTATCTTCAAAATATAAAAATTAGTCCATAGCTTTCAAGGTACAAAGATAAAACATAAGGTACAAGGTTGCAAAATCCAGAAGAACAAGGCAGCATAAAATCCTAATACTCATAATAGTAATTCAGCAAAACTGGAACCATGGGATTAAAAATCCACTTGGAATCACAGAATGGGAACTAGGCAAGACTGAAATCATGAAACTAGAAAACCATTTGGAAACAAGACTGACATGAATAATCAACATTGACCACATTGAGGTAAAAAGCATTCCCTTATCTCTTTCAAAGCTTTTCCTGTCTCATGCAGCGAAAAAAACACATTCCATTTCACTTTCTCACCAGATAATGATTTACTTTCACTTTCTCCTGAAAGCGGGTTGACCTTCGATGGACCTGTGAACTCTCCCTTTGTTTACAAAAATCTTGTCATCTATCTTCAATCTCATTAACTTCTGCACCTGACAAATCATCTTGAGAAAACTGATTCTCATAGGAAACCTGTGGAGGGCCGCTCTCACGAATGTGACTTTGAACATCCTCCCTCTGTTCGATAAGTTCAGATTCAAAGCAGGGCCTGTCAACAGGCTCAAAGTCAGGCCTGTCAAGAAAACTATCATCCCCACTACCATCAGACACTATCACAGGCTGGACTACAATACTTGGGTTTTCCAGGCTGAATCAGCCTAGAAAACCCAGAGGGCACTAACCCCCTCGCCAAAACCCCTTAAAAACCCTTTCAAAAGAAAATTACTTTCCTGGTTGCAATTGCCCTGCTGCTAGACCTCTCCTGACAGATCATTTCTAAATGCCAGGAGAAGTCCAGCAGCAGGGAAATGGCAACTGGATAAGTTACTTTCTTTTTTCTTTTTTTTAGGGTTTTAAGGAGTTTTGTGGAGAGGGTGTGGGTGTCTCCCTGCCCTCCTAGAAGTTTCCGGGAGGGCATCTACACCCAACAGCAAAAGTGTGGGTTTTCAGGGTACAGTATACAGGGTTGCAACCTGTGTTGGATGGGGTCACACTCCCCCTGAAGACACAGGTTCGCAGTCTGGGGGTTCTCTTGGACTCATCGCTGAGCCTGGAACCCCAGGTTTCGAAGGTGGCCAGGGGAGCGTTTGCACAACTTAGATTTGTGCCCCAGCTGCGCCCATACCTTGGGAAGATGGACTTGGCCACGGTGGTCCACGCTCTGGTTACATCCCGCTTGGACTACTACAACACTCTCTACATGGGGTTGCCTTTGAAGACAGCCTGGAAGCTTCAACTAGTTCAACAAGCGGCAGCCAGATTAATAACTGGAGCAGCATACAGGGAGCGTACCACCCCCCTGCTAAGCCAGCTCCACTGGCTGCCAATATGCTACTGAGCCCAATTCAAATTGCTGGACCTATAAAGCCCTAAACGGTTCTGGCCCAAACTACTTGTCTAAATGTATCTCCTCCTATGAACCAACTAGGGTGTTAAGATCATCTGGAGAGGCCCTGCTCTCGGTCCCACCTGCCTCGCAGGCGCGGCTGGTGGGAGAGAGGGACAGGGCCTTCTTGGTGGTGGCTCCATGGCTGTGGAATGCCCTCCCCAGTAATGTTCGACAAGCTCCGACTCTCCTAGGTTTTAGGAAAGCCGTGAAGACATGGCTATGTACTCAAGCATTAGAGGAGTAACATCTGAGGTTGATATGACATGAATCAAAGCGTATGCGAAGGTGTTAGTGGACGAACTTAACTATATATGAATTTTAAATTTTATAATTCATGGTTTAATAGAGTTTAATTAGAGTTTTAATTAATGCGGCACTTTTTTATTGTTTATGGATTCTGTTACTGTTTTATTGAATGTATTTTGGGCAATATAATTGCTGACTGTTGTAAGTCCCTCCGGGTGAGAAGGGCGGGGTAAAAGTGATGTAAATAAATACATTTTCAGGCCAATGTGGGGACAGAAGTCCACTCTGTCCTGGATTTTTTAAACCTGGGTCGAAGCAGACTTTTTTCCTATGTGACCCCATTAAATTCCATCACTGGAATTTAACCATTGAGGGCTATAACCTCTTTCACAGAAATAGAACAAAGGGGAGAGGAGGGGGGTAGCTTTATATGTCAAAAACAGTTACGTTGCAGAAGAAATGCAAGACTGTAATCCGGGAAACCAGCTTGAAAGCATCTGGATAAGAATCAAGGGAACTGGGACTCAAAAAGATCTTGTCGTGGGTGTCTACTACAGACCTCCGAGTCAGAATGAAGAACTTGATGAAGCCTTCTGTCAACAGCTGACCAAACAGGCACAAAGAAGAGATATAGTAGTCATGGGCGATTTCAATTATCCCGATATCTGCTGGAAAACAAACTCAGCCAAGAGTACAAAGTCCAACAAATTCCTCACTTGCCTTGCAGATAATTTTATGGTCCAGAAGGTAGAAGAGGCAACAAGGGGATCAGCAACTCTTGATCTAATCTTAACAAATGTGGAAGACCTGATCAATACAGTTGAAGTGGCTGGATCCTTAGGGGCAAGTGACCATGTGCTCCTGCAGTTTGCAATACAAAGGAATGCTGAAACTAAGACAAGTCAAACACGCTTTCTGGACTTTAAGAGAGCTGACTTCCAAAAAATGAAGGAATTACTAAGCGGCATTCCATGGACGCCGATATTAAAAAACAAGGGAGTTAAGGATGGATGGGAGTTTTTCAAAAGTGAAATACTCAAGGCACAAATGCAAACAGTGCCAACAAAGAAGAAAATAAGACAAGTGCAAAGAAGCCAGAATGGATGTCCAAAGAACTTCTAACTGAGCTAAAGCTCAAAAGTGACATGCACAAGAAGTGGAAAAGGGGAGAAATCACCAAAGAAGAATTCAAACGTATAGCCAACACCTGTAGGGAAAAGGTTCGCAAGGCTAAAGCGCAAAATGAGCTCAGGCTTGCCAGGGACATAAAAAACAACAAAAAAGGCTTTTTTGCTTACGTTGGTAGAAAAAGGAAGAAAAAGGAGGCAATAGGGCCATTGCAAGGAGAAGATGGGGTGATGGCGACAGGGGACAGGGAAAAGGCAGAACTACTTAATGCCTTCTTTGCCTCGGTCTTCTCACAAAAAGAAAGCCATCTTCAACCTCAGCAACATGGAATGGACGAAGGATTGGGGGAAATCCAACCCCAAATAGGGAAACAAGTTGTCCAGGAACACCTGGCCACTCTAAACGAATTCAAGTCCCCAGGGCCAGACCAGCTACATCCAGGAGTACTGAAGGAACTAGCGGAAGTTATTTCAGAACAACTGGCAATTATCTTCGAGAGTTCTTGGAGAACGGGAGAAGTCCCAGCAGATTGGAGGAGGGCGAATGTGGTCCCTATCTTCAAGAAGGGAAAAAAGAACGACCCAAACAATTACCGTCCGGTCAGCCTCACATCAATACCAGGCAAAATTCTGGAAAAGATCATTAAGGAAGTGGTCTGCGAACACTTAGAAACAAATGCGGTCATTGCTAATAGTCAACACGGATTTACCAAAAACAAGTCATGCCAGACTAATCTGATCTCTTTTTTCGATAGAGTTACGAGTTGGGTCGATACAGGGAATGCCGTGGATGTAGCGTACCTGGATTTCAGTAAGGCCTTCGACAAAGTCCCCCACGACCTTCTGGCAAACAAACTAGTAAAATGTGGGCTAGACAAAACTACGGTTAGGTGGATCTGTAATTGGCTAAGCGAACGAACCCAAAGGGTGCTCACCAATGCGTCGTCTTCATCATGGAAAGAAGTGACAAGTGGAGTGCCGCAGGGCTCCGTCCTGGGCCCGGTTCTGTTCAACATCTTTATTAACGACTTAGACGAAGGGTTAGAAGGCACGATCATCAAGTTTGCAGACGACACAAAACTGGGAGGGATAGCTAACACTCCAGAAGACAGGAGCAGAATTCAAAACGATCTTGACAGACTAGAGAGATGGGCCGAAACTAACAAAATGAAGTTCAACAGGGACAAATGCAAGATACTTCACTTCGGCAGAAAAAATGGAAATCAAAGATACAGAATGGGGGACGCCTGGCTTGACAGCAGTGTGTGCGAAAAAGACCTTGGAGTCCTTGTGGACAACAAATTAAACATGAGCCAACAATGTGATGCGGCTGCTAAAAAAGCCAATGGGATTCTGGCCTGCATCAATAGGGGAATAGCGTCTAGATCCAGGGAAGTTATGCTCCCCCTCTATTCTGCCTTGGTCAGACCACACCTGGAATACTGTGTCCAATTTTGGGCACCACAGTTGAAGGGAGATGTTGACAAGCTGGAAAGCGTCCAGAGGAGGGCGACTAAAATGATTAAGGGTCTGGAGAACAAGCCCTATGAGGAGCGGCTTAAAGAGCTGGGCATGTTTAGCCTGCAGAAGAGAAGGCTGAGAGGAGACATGATAGCCATGTACAAATACGTGAAGGGAAGTCAAAGGGAGGAGGGAGCAAGCTTGTTTTCTGCTGCCCTGCAGACTAGGACACGGAACAATGGCTTCAAACTACAGGAAAGGAGATTCCACTTGAACATCAGGAAGAACTTCCTCACTGTGAGAGCTGTTCGACAGTGGAACTCTCTCCCCGGGGCCGTGGTGGAGGCTCCTTCTTTGGAGGCTTTTAAGCAGAGGCTGGATGGCCATCTGTCGGGGGTGCTTTGAATGCGATTTCCTGCTTCTTAGCAGGGGGTTGGACTGGATGGCCCATGTGGTCTCTTCCAACTCTACTATTCTATGATTCTATGATTCTATGATTCTATGTGAAACTGGTCTAGATTAACTGGAACTCAAGCAACTGGAGCTCTCTAAAAACTGGCAAAAATTGAAATACAATCAAACTTTTAGTTAACTTTGTCTTAATTTGTTTTAATTTGCTTTTAATTTCAAAATGAATATTACATCAATACAGAGTTTATGGTATGATATTACATGGGGTATAGTATCAGACCTATTTTTAGTAATAACTCTAAGGTAACCAAAAACAACATTTATCCATCATCTACCAATCCTCATGGATGCAAGTTAACTAAAAGACTACTGTACATATAGTTGAGAACTTGTGAATAAATCTTGCATATGAATTACCTAAATGGCACAGGCGTTAGGTAAATGGGAAAGGCTGAATATTAACCAATCCCTTGTGATTGAGGAATCTTTGTCCTTTTGTCTACATCCCATTTCCTTCCCTAGAAACACCAATAACAGAAAATATAATTCTAAAAATGCAGACTGCGTCCTCCCCAGAAAGAGAAAGTGTATTGCCATGATAATAGACTATACTCCATAGGCAGTGAAGGCAGGCAATCCTGTCATGGAACTGGCAAAAGTTGAGCGTGTATCATCCAGTGCAGCTCAGTTCATCTCTTTAGCATCATAGATCAAAATACCAAATACTTGCATGAAACAAAACACACCCAGCTCAATTTAAAAAGAATAGCAACAAGTTAATTAGAAGAGCTGATCCAATTTACAATGGGATATAAAATTTGCAGTTCAGGCCATGCCATCACTGCAAATGATCCGCTCCAATGTTCTCTTACTGATCTCGTCCATACTTCTGCTTTCATTGATACCCTGAGTATGATTTCTGACTGACTTTGGTTTGTTATGATCTGTTCTTGTGTACTGAAGGTGCACTTGCACGTTTCACTGTATGATATCAGTATTCTCCTATCACAACTATCTGAATGCTTCCAACCTGAAACAATAGGCTTGCAGGGGTAAGTTCAGTCAAGCTTTTGCTAACAACCAAGTGGCTCTTACCGCATATTAAGATGTGCCAGGAAGCGCTCTGGGCAAGAAACAATGGTTGCTTCATAGCATCATACTAGAAATGTATTACAGAGCTGACATATATGTTTCAAGTGGCAGCTGGGTTTGTGTTTTCAATGAGCTATGCAAGAATCTGAACAACTCCCACTGACATTGACCCTTACATTCTGACAAAAAAAATGCAGGAAACGTGGGAGGGGGGCATACTTGAAGAGTCAATCCCGTTTCTAAGCATTTCAACAAGAGCAATTTATTTTGCAAGTATTTTAGCATGCCTTGGAGGTCCTAGCTGTTTCTGCTTGGTTTGAGGTTTATTTCCTCATGGGGAGGAGGATACAGGAAAGAGAGAATGCAAGCAGACAAGTATATCTGTTAACTATATCCTTCAGGGTGATCACAAGTTTCACAGAGGGTGAACATGGCACACAAAATGAAATAGAATTAAATAAACTGACAAATAATAACACTTCTGCCTGTTTAAAATGCATGAACCTATAAGGAAAAAATGGATCTAAAGCAGGAATGAGCATCTCCATCACGTATAGGGACCAATTTTGCCCCAGGTTGCATCTTCTCCTTCCACAGAAAGCCTATATACTTGCATTTCCTTCTGTAATTGACCTCAAAATGATAATCAGAAGTAGCTTTGCATCTCACCTTGTTGCTCTTTGAGACAGATTACTAAGAAAAAATAGTATTGGATTCTAGGGAAGGGTGGGGCACTTTCTTTGTAGTTTTCAGACCAAAATTGTCACAAAACCACAGTGATCTTTTTGGGTGGATTGGTGGGCTTTGAAGGACTGGCAGATGGCTTTAAGAACTGCTTATCTTCTGTAGGTTCTATTATGGCATCAAACGAACCTCCCTTAGGATGTTTTCCATAGCCACAGAGGAAAAGGTATTTCCCTTTTTTGACCCTCACCACATTTACAACAAGAATGCCTTTTGTAAAAAAGACTGCAGAAATCTCTACAATTGTAGTCATCTGGATTGTCTCCTAAGAAACTACTATTGCCAATTTTGGCATAGGAGCAGATAACCTTCTTCTCTGTATATCATGTATCATCAACAAATGGCATGGGAAATAATACCAGCTCTAGAAACATTATGAGACAATTAAGTTATTTGTAAAAGATTATGGAGTTCAAGATGAATGGCCAAAATATGCTTTAAATGGAGGGGCAATGAATAGGTGTTACATTCTTATTTATCTGTACGTTAATGCATTTTAATGTTATTTTAAGTGATATGTAACATACATTTAATATGTTTGCAGAACACTCTGCCTTCAGTTGGAATCCAAAAGCATTCTTGGCAGGAATAAAGGTAATCTGACACATTAGATAATTGCTGCAATATGATATGAGGCCTTACATCAGCATTGTTCAGCCAAGTATTTAATGAATGAGAAAACAGGTAACCATTCTGTTCCATACTGTCACAATGGAATGGAGACAGACCCATTAGAATACAGATTGCTGCAAAATTTCATGCATATCCTCTGGAATAGTAATGATGTCTAAAAGAAAAAGAATGGTGAGGAGTTTCAATTTGCACTAAGCAGCCCACATCATCATAGAGAAAAACCTCATGTTGCTACATGTACACTTTCCTATCCTGTGTGATTATGCTACATGAGCTCCTAAAAGCAGGCAGTTATTCTGGCTGAATAAAGTTATTGCACTAGGGATTAAGTTAAGCACTAACCAATTTACTTGATCAACCACACTGTTTAACAGCTGCAACAGATCAAATTATCACTTCATAACTAGGGACCTTATCAGACACTTTCACCCCGTCTAGAAGACGGAGTCCCATGCCAGACATCACACAAGCAATGTGGAGAAGGAACACACGGAACGACGAATTCACCCTGCTGCTCCCTCTTTCCTCTTGGATGCCAGGCAAAGTGGGATGCTTTGCCTGGCCTTTATGATGAGGCTGTATGTTAAAACTCAAGACTTCTGGTATGAAGCACTTTGCAGTCAATGGACCATTGGGTCATTTCAATTGATTATAGTTTTCTGTTATTGTTTGGGGCATATCTACATTTTTATAAGCTTCATTTACTTCAGATGTCCAATAACATGGTTGATGGAGTATATATTAAGTGTTTGCTTAGCCTCTGTAGCCCACTTATTCCATCTTCCAGCTCTTAATCTACTTTTTAAAGGTTTTCTGCTCCCAGCATATAGATTTATATGGCCAATACTAGCTATGTTTGATCACTGGAGCAGTAACCAAAGTCATTGATCAATTTTCTGATCTTTGTGAAAAACCACAGTTTCAACAGCCAAGGACAGATAACCAATGCATTAAAATGACTAATAACAACTGTCAGGAACACAAAAAGGCCACTGCATTAATTAGTCCATAAGAAGGTATAGTGGAGAGTTGGCTATAAAAGTAGAATGATATAAAACCTGCTGAATCGTAACACCCAGATAATCCCACATCTTTGGTCCAACAGTGGTCAGACTGATCCTTTAAGGCAGCCCATAAATATGCTTCTGTTTGTACCCCACACACACACACACACACCATGTGACATTCAGACCTTTTTATTGTGTACTATCAAGTTGTGTGTGACTTACTATGACCCTAAAGTTACAACAACACAATAACTTGGCAAGATTTTTTTCAGATGGGTATCTGTCTTTGTCTCTTTCTAGGGTTGAGGTCACCCAGTGGATTTACATGACTGAGCTGAGATTCAAATCTTGGTCTTCTGAATTCAATCCGACCCTCAACCATTGCACCATGATGGCTCTCAGAATTCAAGAACGTAACAAGTACTTCTCAGAGTGGTGGACCAGGCACTATTTCCATTCTATAAGCAAGAATTTCCAGAAAGGAAAGAAACAGTTGTAACGAATGAGTCCAAATATTGTGCTGATGAAACAATGAAGAAAACAAGCTTGTAAGTGAAGTTATTAATACAGGTTTTTATGACAATTTTGACAACATACAAAATGAATTTGCAAGTGAGGGTGTCAGGGTGAGCTATTTTCATTCTGAAGAAATGCCTTGCCATTTATATTGAATTTAAAGAAAACAGTGAAATTCCAGTGGGATTGTGGGAAGTGCCTTATGAAACATTGCAAAAGATTGATATTGGGCAAAGATGGGTGAACTCATTTTTTTCTAATTTGTACCCAGTTGGACACTTTGTGTGTGAAATGTCAATGCAAACTTGAATTATTAGGAGTGTTCTTCCTCTAAAGAAGAAGCCTGGGTTTAGAGGAAAAAATAGGGTGGGGTGAAAGACCTCAGAAATAAATGAATAAAGAATATAATAAACATGATGTGAAGAAAATGAGACAAAAAGTTTGAAATGAAATACTATGCTTGAGAAAAATACATAGGTAGGACAAATGAAGAAAGGAAAAACAATTATCAAGGAAAAGACTGTAAATGCTCATGCAACTAATACATACTTTAATAACTTATGCTCTATGCAAAACACAATTAAACACTGTTGAAATCAATTGCATTCATTGGCTTGACTGAATGCAGAGGTTTGGACTCAGTTGTACATTTCAGCTACATTTTTTATATAAGAGTGTTGGCAAATACACATCCAAGGCACCCTACACATGTTGATTCATAAATAAATCGGCATTCAATTTAACAGAGATAGTGTGTGTGTGTGTGTGTGTGTGTGTGTGTATGTATGTGTATGTATATGTATATATAAAACCTCTGGAAGCATTGTATGACATTTCCACTAAAGCTGGAGGATGAATGGACACACTGCCCCTCACATGACATAGAGAAATATAGAGGAACTTCCTGTGGAGGCCCCTCTTCCAACTTCATTGCACCATGGAAGCTGAATTGACTTCTGGAAAACCATAGAAAATGAACATGGCTAATTTTGACATTTAATAAGGTGTAAATGGGGAAAAGGTCAGACTCTGACCTTGGACCATGCTAGCATTAAATGTCATAGCTCCCTGCCCAATCCTACATGATATTTTACCAAGATAAGTCCTGATTCTACAACATCATTTTTTCATTAATCCATAAGATTTTGTGGACATATGGTACTGAGATTGTTCAGGTGTAAATATCTTCTTGGCCTAGGTGGTGCTTTTTGTAGAGCAAAACTGAAAATATACAAACTCTAAATACTGTAATTATGACAAGGAGTTACATTACACAGAGAAAAGACAGCAGTTACATAAAACAGAACTACCCCTGGAAAAACAGAAACATGTTAACTATTTCCCTAAACTGATAATACTGTTTAGGTCTGCACAAATTGTTTTTTTAAAAAATTTTGAGTATTCCTTTTAAACTTTCCTTTCTATGTAGTTCAATTATATATATGTCCAGGCTAAAATGATATTGTGGAGGGATATCCTGAATTCTCATGATGAAATACAATGGCCTAGACAATTAGGAAAATTTAAGTTGATCAGAGAATTGCTTAGCTACATGCTGAATGGGAGCTAATAGATTCTGATTACGTAGGCATGTGCGATCGATAAAAATAGTTTCAAAAGTAATTACAAAATTAGGGGGTGCTAGCATTTCATTTCTAAAGTGCAGTTAGTGAAAAATTCATTACTATAACAAGAGTAACAGAGTTTCGTTACTTTTTTGTTATAATAATAATTACTATAATTGGGGAAATTTCAGGGGATCCTTTCTCCCTCATTTGAACAGCTATTGGGGTGAAACTTGATACAATGGTAGACCACATTTACCACTGTTACCCAATCAAGTTTCAAAACATTTCACTTATCCACGGATTTTTGTGGAATTTTCAAAATTTTTATAAACAACATTTTTATTTTAAAAACAAGAGCTATCTCCTTGAATTTTCTATACTATGACACAAGATAACAGGGAACCAAAAAAAAGCACATTGATTATGGATGCGGTTTTTCATTTATTATGTTTCTGTGTGTATAACAGAACTATCTGAACTGCCCTTTCTGTTTGATATTTTAACTGCCTTTCTGTCTGCCTGCTTTTCTTGTCATTTCATTAATTCTTCTTTTCTTGTGTAAGAAAATGTGTTTTTGTGGACCTTCTTGCACAGAAAACAATCTCATGTAGAAAAACCAGTTTTCCGTACAAAGATGTTGTGATTGCACAAATGACCCCCCCCCCCCCAATAGTTCAGAAATGTACGAGGGCTCTCAGCAGCTGTCAGCTAACCATTATTTCGAGCAGGTGATTTCTTGTTTTGAGATACTGTTTCTCCTCAGAGGTAAGATAATTGGTGAGTAGTCCTTGTTTCCCAAATTTCTGATATGGATATATCTTGGCTTCAAGTAAACATCAGGCTGATACATATTGATCTCAGTGTTCATACCAGTAGAAAATTTACCATAGAATAATAGCACAAATGTTAAGTGAGGCATGTAGTGAGATAAGAATAAAGACTGAAGTAAGAAGCGTCAACTATGTCGCTCTTGGTCATTGACTATGTTTTTATCCTGTGATGTGGTGTTTTATACTTGCTGATGAATTTATTGTTATGTTTAGAATGCATTTTATATTGTTTGTATTTTGTTGTATTTTGTTGGGCTTAGTCCCCATGTGAGCCTCCCCGAGCCCCCTCAGGGAGACGGGATCGGGATACAAAAAAAAGTTATTATCATAAGAACTATTCTGGATAAATTAGCTCACATAGAGATTGCACAGACTCTATCCTTAGAAAGAAGAAAACCTTCCTTCCTTCTCTTTTTGTATTTCTTCCTATGGATTTCATTGCAAATTCTGGCTGAAAATGGTGCTCCTGCTTTTCTAACTAACACCATCCCTTAATGTTCCCCTCTCACTATCATTCTATAATGGAGAAATAATCTGTGGTATCTATATTGTTTCAATCCACTAGAATGTTATTCCATTAGTAGTTTTCTTTGGTCATGTGTAATTGATTCCAGAGAGGCAGAAAGAAAAAAAAAAGGTTAATGAATATTTTGACTATGTCATATAGTCCATATGGATAGCCCTAGAGCATATGTCAAGTCTGCATACATTCGTACAGAAAAGCTGCAGTTAGGAGCATATGTTTGTATACAGTTCTTTTACCCCTTGATGGAAAGAGTGTTTATTTTTCAGAGTGATGGGTAAGCTGAGGCAAATGTTAAAACCTTGTATAAGCATCAAAGCTCCAGCTGCTGAATTATATCATATCTTTCCAAAGGCATGTGATGAACCATAGTTGGAGCTTAATCTCATAAAAGTAGTTTTGTCCACAGTATCTCAGCTTTTCTGCTTCCTGCTCTGGACAGAATGAAAGAGTGTGAGGAAAAACTCACAAAACAATAATAAGAAAACATTGAGGGCAGCAATTGAAGACAGCTTGGCTTATTAGATGAGCTCCCTATGGGTCATAGCTACACAGAAGGCAAAAAGCAAGATAAAGAAGTAGAAGAAGAGTAATCCAAGATGGCATTGAACATTTTCAGTAATCACAACAGGGTCATCTGAAGATTCCTTTTTGCTAGGGGCAAAGAATTAGTTCTGCTCCCTCTCCCATCATTATTTTATGACTAACAGTTGAATCTTACTAAACAACAGATAAAAGAAATATTGTTCTACTGCACCTGAAGGCAGCAGGTTGACTGAGTAGTAGAGCACACTTTACGTGGCACATATTGATTTTTCCTTCTAAGAACGGGGACAAGCAAGGAGTGTCAGGAGGAATATCTGAGAGATCTGTAACTCCTGTCCTCTACATCCATCACCTGAGGTGGCCATCTCAGGCCCCATCTGCATTGACCATTTGATTCAGACAACAAACTATCACAAAATCATGCAAAAGAAAACCCTTGATGTGCATTAGTGGTGTGTGTAATCACCATCTGGGCATCAAACTGGTTCCAGGATTGCCTATGTAATCATCTGCACAGCCAAACCATTTTCTTCAATACTGATTTGAAACTGCATTAAAATGTCCCTGTAGATGGGGCTCCAGTCTGCCATATGATTGAGTTAGCCCAGGTTAGAATGTACAGGAAGGAGGAGGGAAAACATTTCTTAGAATAATTATTTCGGTTCCATTGTAAAAGCTAATAAACTATCAGGACCCCAGGAACAGGAAAAACTTCTTTAATTTTTAGTTTTTTGCCAGGAAGAATAATAGATACTCAGTTTTAAATGTGATTTTTCTCCCACATTCAAATATATTCTGGAGGAATTTTCTGTGCAGAAAGACATGTTGGTATTTTCACACACCCTCCCATTTTTAGCACAAAATTGTGTTTCCTAAAAAAACATGTTTTCATACAAGAAGCATGTTTCTACACCAAAATGATGTCTTTTTCTGCACAGAAAAGTCTTCTGGCATATTTCAGAATGTTTGAATACAAAAATATAGAATATAGAATCCCAAAATTTGAAACTCAAATCCAAAAATGTCCATATGGATTGTTGAGACAGAGACATCTTTGCTTGCTGATGGGTCAGTGTACTCAGACTTTATATAATGTACAATATTTAAAACACTATATAATTATGTTTGGGCTATTTATATAAAGTGTATATAAAACAAATAAGTGTTGTATTTAGAGTTGGGTCCAATCTCATTATGCAGTGCACATATATGCAAATACAAGTATTCTAAAACTGAAAACACTTCTAGTCCCAAGTATTTCAGATAAGGGATGCTCAACCTTTCTTAAGGCAAATCTTTGGTTCTTAACTCATTTATTGGGAGGGAGGCTATTAATAATATGTGCTATGTTTTTCCTTTTTCTTTTACTCAGTTTTAAATGTGCTTTTAGCTTAGGATTTTTAATGGAATCATTAATTTGTTTTTAGTTTTTCTGTTGAAAACAATTTAGCAGTACTTTGTGTTGTTTTTGTTTTTGTAAGTTCCTTTGAGAACTGCATAAAGAGAAAGGCAGAAAAATGTATAAAAATAAAATATTTGATACTCAGTCAGAAATGTTAACAAATAAAAATTAGGCTTTAGGAGTTTCAGATTTCAATAATACATGTAACAAAATGCAAATAACCTCCACCCACTTATACAAACTAAGTGTGTGAGACATCAATTTAAAAGCAGAAACTATTTCTCACTGGGATGTGGCTGGGATGTTGAAGTCTACCATTTCCGAAAGGTTTAAACTACAGCTGTAGTTAATCTCAAATCATGTATGCCAAAGTAGTTTCAGTGTTTTCAATGGCACTAAATCAAACAGAGATTGGTGGCCTCAGCCATTTCTTGATTATGGAGACCAAATGTATTATAATGCCCTTTTCATGCTGTAATCTCTGAAAACCTCAAACAATCCCACTTAAAATGTATAGTTTATTGCATTCAGTGTGTGACAAAGTGGCTCGTCTTTCTTCAATGCTTTTTATTTAAATCACCCTAAAGGAAGAAAACAGTTTAAAAATGCACAGTATTGGCAGCAAGCCAAATTAGAACTGTTTGTTTTTAGTTAGCAACTGACCTTCCAAACGGTATTTACTCATGTACATCCATGGTAGATTAATAGATCCAAAGAAGTTTAGCTAAATGAATAGAATTGTCTTATAACAACAAAAGCAGCGAGTATTAGCAGCATAAAAATAAGAAAGCAGCATTGTGCTTTCAGTATGAAACAGTGCATAAAACTGTGGGTTACATATGGGAAAACCTCAAATGTCTTGTGTAAATCACATGGTATTATACATCTGTATTATTATTATAATTATCATTATCATTATCATTATTATTATCATTATCATTATTATTAGTAGTTGGCACTAAGAATTCATAAGACTCAGTTTCCTCTTCTATAAAATAGGACATGATTATAAGAATATCTTGTACATCAAATCCATCCAAGGGCAAATTTAGGTGTTTTCCAGGCAATTCCACGAGATGAATGCTGGAGGGAAAAGATACCTAGAAATGTATGTATCTCACTGGGACCTCCATGAAATAAGTTACAGCACCATATAGGTAAGTTAACTAAGTCATCAATGCCAAGCTTTATTTTACTATAAGTAATAACATAGCGGCATCTGAATAAACATGGTGATTTTAAAGCCAAAACTTGTTGGATATTGCATTTCCAATGTGTTTAACAAACTGGAATTCCTTCTGACTGTGCTGTTAAATCCAGTATCTATGTGTTCTTGCTTGATGCTCCATCAAAAAGGGAGTTGACCATGATACCAGCTAAGCAGATTTTGTAATTGATACAAGGCTATTAGCTGTGGAATGATAAGTAAACAAGGATTTCCCTTCTCAAGGTCTCAAGATAAGCAAGGCAAACATTACCTGCTAAACCAAGGGTGAGCCAAAGCATCAGTTCTGCAAGGAGTATAGTCCCACTGGTGAAGTAGAGGTCTAAGTCATCAGAAACCAACAGCAACCTCTCCCTCCATACAGAAAGGCTGCCATTTGTGTGAGTGCAGAAAAATAAGCCAATTTGATTTTAGTATATATGTTATATATTAGAATTAGCCTAAAAGGACCAGGGTTTAAGATAATGCAACAAAATATTATTGAAACTGTAAACATTTTGGCATGGTACCTTTAAATGACCTCATGAGAAATTTTTTGCACTGCAACTCAAGTGTGGATAGTTTATAAATATTTTACTAAAATCCTTTGTTGGTCAAGGAGTTTATTTATGGAGTGAAACCTTGAAGCAGCAGAAGTGTTCAATGGTTTTTAAAAGTAGCTTCTCAGGCAACACATGTATTTATCTTTCATGGCAACAGCCATATCTGATAACATTATTGCTCCTATACATCCATGGTTGCTGATGTGCAGAATATCTGTTGTTGAAAATATTTTCCCACAAGGCTTCAAGAGTCTCCTGTAAATCTTTCTTTTTTCTGATGTTAAAAAATAAAACAATTCTGGCAAAAACAAAGCTTTCTGTAAAGCTTTTTATACATTCATACATATTTGGGAAATAATCCGGAGAGAAGGAGGCAACTAGTTTATTAAAGGCATAGATTAAGAAGTTGTAAATGACAACTAAGAAAAGGTATATATTTGTAAGAAAATATGTCACCTATCGACTATGTTTCATAGAAAGTGTGCACAGCATTACCTTTTTTTTAATAGCTGTTAATATAATCTGAAAAAGACAGCAAAGGGTTATATTTTACCAGAGTCAATGTATATGCCAAGTTTATCAGATAAAGTAGGAAACATGGCATATAAACTAAGATCTTCTGGGGAGACTCTGCTCTCGGTCCCACCACCATCACAGGTGTGTTTGGCAGGGATGAGAGATAGGACCTTCTCAGTGATCGCCCCCCAGCTGTGGAATTCCCTGGGGAAATTAGATCAGCCCCCACTCTCCTGTCCTTCAGAAAGATGGTAAAGACCTGGCTATGGGACCAAGCCTTTGGGGCAGTACAATGAGGCAATAATAGGAAACCTACTTTGATGACCGGAGCCAGCATGGTGTCCTGAGTTGGCTTATTTTAAAGTAGATATAACTGATTTTAATGTTTGTGTATATTTATAATTATTTTATGTCCTGGCATGAAATGCTTGCCGCATATATGCTGTGCTCTGCCCTTAGTTCCCTTCGGGGTGAGAAGGGCAGAATATAAATGTTTTAAATAAATAAATAAATTTACATTGGCCCTGGTTTCATATAATTTCATTTACTGTCTTTTCAATATGATAAAGTGGGAGCCCCGGTGGCGCAGCAGGTTAAACAGCTGAGCTGTTGAATTTACTGACTGAAAGAATGATGGTTTGAATCCAGGGAGCGGGGTGAGATTCTGCTGTTAGCCCTAGCTGCTGCTAACCTAGCAGTTCAAAAACATGCAAATATGAGTAGATCAATAGGTACCGCTCCAGTGGGAAGGTAACAGCTCTTCAGTTTAGAAATGGAGATGAGCACCAACCCCTCCCCTCCCCCAAAGTTGGACACAACTAGATTTAATGTCAGGGGCAAACTTTTACCTTTACCTATCGGATAAAGTACTTTTATTTGACTTTAAATTGCAGGTTTTGATTCCAAAGTACTTTGTGCTTCCACTTCCTACTTTTGACACACACACACACACATACATCCCAGCTCTTCCAAGCATGAAATCTTCTACCATTAGCCAGAATTATATGGTCATTTCTGATGATGGATTGAAAATTGTGTATCAGGCAGTCCCAGGTCTATGCTCTCATAGATTGTCTAATACTTTCATTTGTGATAGATTTACCTATTTCCAATGTTATAGGAGAAATTGGCCACTGCACTCTCCACAATTATCTACTTCTGATCAACATGACATTACCTTACACAGATCATTCAAATCTTTCCTAAACCTTACTTTTTCTATAAAGTGTTTTGCTGCAATGGAATGCCAAACTGGCATTCTAATTTTGTACTGTAACTTAATATATAAAGTTGTACAACAGGAAAAAAATTACACACGGTGGTTCTTCATGCTGCTCATTCTCTCTGAGTTCTCCTTTGGTAACCTTTAGTTTGTAGGGTACTCAGAAAAGAAACCTGCACTCCTATATTCTGAAAAGCCTTATACACATTTGTGGGGTAGTGTTATGTCTTTTTAGTATGGAGTAAAACATGGTTTATTGAATGCATATCGTATTTTGTCATTTCCCATTTGTCTCTTAAACAAACAAATAATAAACAAAGTAAAAACACTAGGTAAAAAATCCTCTTTTAATCAGCTATTTATTAATATGGATTCTGAGCTGCACACTTGTATGTGTGTGTTTAATTTGGAACATGTGATAGTCTAGATATGTGCTAAAGGCCCAGTTATTCATATGTAAATAGCTGCCTACATGGACCAGTATACTGAATCACGAAAGCCTGTCTCAGTCCCAAAAGAAGGACATGGATGAATGACCTGAATTATTGGTTCACCTTTCATCTACAGAATGAATGGGCTGGATTGTTGTCAATCATCAGCACTTCCATTAGGACTGTCTTCTCAGTCTCTCACGCCACCCTGTTATTTTCCCTCAGTCTCTTCTGCTCTTTTCTATAATAGGAAAAATACTGGCTGGTATCTTGTTAGTACATTATGATATCATAAGTCCAAGTTATGCTATTATACACTGTTTTGTTGGTCATTTTTGGAGGCTGGAATACTTTGCTCATGAGGGATCTTGTTAGTAAGTTATGATAGCATACTTCCAATTTATGCTATGAGACACAATTTTGTTGGTCATTGTGAAGACTGGGATAGTTTGCTGACCAACCAAAACCCCTCCATCTTTTACATGATACAACCTCTCCCTCTAAAATGGCTGTTTCACTATGTCTGGAGAGTTGGAAATCTATTATGGTGGAACAACTTACTTTTATGTGGCTGAGCACACCATCTGCAGGGACCTTCCAATGAACTTCTAGAGATCCCTGTGGGTGACTGTTGTAAGCTATCCAGTTATAGGAAAATAGCTTGACACATCTACACCGATCTCACATCCCTCTTTTCAATGACATGGAAATAGGTATGTGTGTGGAGGGGGGTATTGTTTAAAAGAATGGTTTTTGGTGATATCATCAGCAAGCATAGCAATGGAAGCAGAGCCACATGCCAGATGTGCATCTCCTAATGCCAAAAGACAGATCCAAATATGATCAAAGCACCATTAAAAGTCATATCTCCAGTCTACCCCAACATAGTTTCCTCCATATGTTTATTGGTAGTTAAAATGGCCAATAGGAGAAGACGGTCAAAGCATCTGGAGGGACTCCATTAGACAAGATTGTTCCTCCTTCCTAGGAGAACTGGGAGAAACAAAGCCTGAGTTAGACCTCCAAGCCTCTCTAGCATAATATCCCATTTAATTCAGAATATCTGTGGGATGGAGACCTTAGAGATTCTTAATTGCCTTCTGCTCCATTATGAGCAGCTGTTTCTTTTACACATGAGCAGCTGCAATGTCTTACCAGACTCAATAAAACACAGGGGGATATACAGATGGAGTTTTAATTTGGAACCCTAATTTTGATACCATTTATTGGTTGGGCGATTTTGTGCAAGAGTCCTGGCTTTGCTTGTCTAAGCCTTTATGAAAAAAATGCATTTTTAAAATATTATACAATTGAGTATTATAAATTTCTTAGGCCATAGACAGACAAGCATTATAAACTTGTGCTGGAAGTGGTCTGAAGAAAATAAACTTGTACATGTGCTGATTTATACAAGGTAAAACATATGTAAATTGGAATCTATACACATGTGTTAATGTGTTGTTGTTGTTGTTTTTATCATTGTCATCATACCAAAAGCTATACAGGAGAATAAAAAAACCCATATAATTACTATAAGCATGAACAGAAAAAATGAAAATGAAGGTATCATGAAGATCTTCCTGCTTATCTGACTGTAAGTCTTCTGAATTTAGAATATTCATGGGTTGCACTGTAATCATATCTTAGTATTAGAATACTAAGATATAGAAAAAAAACCCCCAAGAATCACAATGTTGGATCAAAGAAATTGCAGGATTAGGAGCTTGACATTAGTGTCATTTCTGTGGGCCCTTTCTCACTATATAGTTAACAGTGTTTGTATCCATGGATAATAAGTTGCTAATTGAAGTTCCACCATGAAATAATGAGACCATGTACAGGCATTATAGAAAAAAAGAGCCACTTTATTAGCCTCATTAAAGAATTTCTGGGCAACTAAAAACTTGGGGGAATGAATTCAACAAGGGCAATGGTGAAAGGCCAGGTTTCTCTCTGTGACTACCTCCTAGGCCGATCTCTGGGCATAATACCTGGCCCTGGGGGGCAGTCCATGGTAATGGTTTGCAAGCCCCAGCTGGTCATATTGGAAGACCCTCCCAAGCCCCGAAACCCATCAGAAAGAGCAAAGCCCCCTAGAGTAGTCCCAAGGGGAGAATTTTACTAGCCCCCAAGCCCCAGAACTTAGAGAAGCTGAAAAATATCATTTCTGCATCCCAAATGGGATGCCAAGGTGAACACCAATCCATGTTTGTCCCCCATTTCCTGCCAATGATACCAGCTGTTTAAAATGACACCACCCTAATAAAATTCCTTTTCTCCCTTCAAGACATTATGAGTAGGATTGTTTAGTAGGGAAAACATTCCTACCCATCCCCAAGGCAGCCAGCATTCACTCATATTGAAGGGTGGGTTGTGAGCTGTTGGGGTGCATACGGGAGGGGCAGGCAGCTTTAAATAGCCTGCTTCTTCCCCTTTCCCATCTGCTGAGACTGGTGTGAGAGCCAGTCACACATGAAGTCCCATTATCTCATCTACAGGGGCTTCAAAGCTTGTCCCTGGCCAAATTACTTTGCCTTTTACTTGGCCATAGGGAAGAAATGAAATTACCATAGAGTTGCCCTAGTAGGCCTAGCAAATGTCTAAAGAGGTATCCACTCTAGCAATTTGCTATGTCCTCCACTGTGTCTCTAGGTTAACTTTTGGCAGAAGCAAATTATAGAGTTGCTCCGGAAGACCTAAACAATTCCTAGAGATGCAGGTAGGTGAAACTGTGGGTACTGGTCCCATGGTTACAGGGATCATATTGTATAGCACAGTGATTCCTTTTTAACTACTAAATTCTTTACTCTTATGGAGACCTGACACTGATAGCTTTGTGAGGCACTGTAGCCTTTTGGCTAAATATTCTAAATACCCTCATCTGCAAATCATAGGATTCCATAGGATTGAGCCCTCAAAATTAGTGAAAAGATAGTACTATAATTATGTAGTGTAAAAGGTCCAAAAATTTCTTAGACCTAAGGCACTAGAGGTCTTTTGAATCACTATCTTTTCTTTTTCTATACAGGGTGTTTGAAAAAGAATTCCCTATTCACCATTGAAATTCAATGGTGAATAGGGAGTTCATTTTCAAACACCCTGTATATGTATTTCATCCTTCTTTGATTCTTCTGCCAACTGAACCATGATAGAAACCATGTAATCTCTTTTCCTGTGAGTAAAGTGCTACCATTTATTTTGTCCTATTTGTATTACTTCTGTTGTGCATGAAGCTCTAGCACATAATTGTATTAATTATTTTTTAAATCAGAAAGGTTTACTGATAAATTTGTAATATATCCCTGTAGTTGGCAACTAGTTCATTTAGGTGCTGCTGCCATTGTGTTCTTTCAAGGGTTTTTCCCCCAACTTATGATGACCCTAAGGTGAACGTATCACAGGGTTTTCCAAGGCTGGAAATGTGCGACTTACCCAAGGTCACTCAGTGGATTTTCATGGCCAAGCAGAGATTTCAATCCTGGTCTTCAGAGTCCTAGTTCAACACTTAAACCACTACGCTATGCTGGATTTTATATCCAGAGAAAGCAAGCTTTAAAACACCATAGATTTCTACATCAATATTTGAGCCAAACAACTATCTGTGCACGAAAGAGTGGAACTCCATTACTAATTGTTTATAAATGTTAATTACTCAACATTTATAGTGAGCTTTATATGTATTGCATACATCCAGTGTTCATTTTTATTACATTGAAATTGGAACAAGATTGCAAAAAGCAAAAGCAAAATATTAAGTAATACAATGACTTAACTTGGACATGTCTGCTTTCCTCAATTTCTACCTCTGAGAAAGGGATGAAGTTTTTGGCAGGTATTTTTGGCTACATAGTCAATGCAGAACCTTTTGCCAGATGTTTAGGGGGTTCCTATGGTAATAAGCAAGTTTTAAATTTAAAAAGAATTTTAGTGGCATTAGTAGAGCAAAACCCCTTAACTTTCTTCCCAGTAAATTGTATGCAGTCATCCAGGTGGAGGCTGTGTAACTACCGAAGTGGAGTGAACATTTCCACTTATTACCTGTGTTGATTTTTAATATAATTTTGTGGTAATAACATAGTTTCAAATAATAATTTAGAGCAGCACTTAAATTTTATTTCATTCCCCTGTTTAAGGATATGCAGCTGCACCTTTACAGATGATGATGTAACATTTGTGTGAGGTTGGGAATTGTAACACGGGAAGAAATCAAAGTCCATTGAACCAGCTGCCCAAGCAAATATATTATTGAACAATCTAATTTTTTTTACTGCTTGTCAATTAATTCAATGTTGAATTGACTGACAAAGAGATGAATACAGATAGTTTTCCAACTCTCCCCACCTCAATTTCTCTCTGGGGTGAGAATTTATGAATTATTGGTTTTGTTTTTTGGAACAACACCACTATTTCAGAAAGTTACCATTCTTTCATATTTTTGGATTTTTATTAGAAATAGCTGCATATGTCCCAGTTTGCCACAACTTTAATTTCTTTAAAAAAATTTTTGTCGTCTTCATTCTACCATATTGACCCCCCCAAATATTAGAAATACACACAGTGGACTGAGTAATAAAATATATTGTAGTCATCCTAAAACTTGATGACCTGAAGAGAATGGCATATGTCCTCCATGTGCTTCAACATAGATAATCTATGACTGATTGGTTGGTTAGTTTGCAACTTATCAATAATTTGAATAATTCTTATTGTTTCCATCAGTGGTCTGAAGGCACCATTTCTCACTTTATCCTCACAACAATCCTGTATGGTAAGTCAGTCTATGGACCTCTTCACACATGCCACTAGAATCACTATTTCCACAAATTGAGGTGACTCCAGCAATGCTCACTCCGTGTCCCACACCATCCTGGCTTCCCTGCTACCTCATCGCATGGGGGGAAATCCTCAGTAATCCAGCTAAACCCATTTTTCCCTATGGAAAGATGGGAAGCCTCCCATCGTGCACACCTGGCTTTTTTTTTTTACCAGTTTCTCCACAGAGCCACCTTGAAAATACTTCCCTGGGGTATGATGGGAGCCATCAGGCTCTATGGCAAAACTGCCCCAAACCCATCACCACCACCGAAAAACGGCCCATGTGAAGAAGTCTTAGGACACTGTGTGTCTGTAAGCATACCTGCCAGCATTTCACAAATGAAAATCAGGACAGGTGTCATTAAATGACATCAGAGTGTGGTTGAAGAAGCCCTTTAAAAGTTCAGCATCTGATGTTGAGCATGACAGCAAAGATTTATCTGTGGCAGGAATGTCTATGCTAACAGACTAGTTCATTTTGAAAAACAAATCTAGGTACAGTAATTCACATTTCTCCAAATCCCTTTCTCTTTTTTATAAACATACTTTTGGATCCAGGTGTGTATTTTATGTCTTAGTACCATATGAATGGTCTTAACTCCCATTAGCCCTGTAACTTGTTTCTTTCACTTGTATAACTTCATAGTAAATATTTGCAAGTGGTAGAAAAATGAGAATTTTCTTACAGGTTAAGGCAGTGTGACAGAACAGTGTAATCTCATTCCTTAGGGAAGCATGCAAGTCTTCAGTAGCACGTGAACAACAACATTTAATAGTCCATTTAGAAAATGTGAGAACGTTTATTTTTTTGTTTCTTCTTCATACTTCTCGACTAAATAATAGCTCTTCTTCTTAAAATAACCCTATTGGTATTACTTAGCTGAAATTTATTCGTTGCATTTTAGCTTTTAATGACCATAAAGAATTCTTCAAGGATCTCATTACCATGAACATCATATTTTGTTTCTCTGGTGGCTGCATGGATGATTGTTGCTGAACGCGCCTGCTG